>NC_026002.2:80255175-80347659 GCF_000442705.2 Elaeis guineensis | reverse complement strand
ATTGACATAAAAAGTATCAATTAATATCTAAATTATCTAACTTTATTAAGAAATTGATACTTGTTATTATATTTTGCAGAAGAAGAGATCATCAATAGAAAGAACAAGGAAAGAGGATTCCAATAGGCATAAATTTTATGCAAAACGGAGTTAAATTGACCCAGAAATTGAAAAATGAAGAAAGAAGACTCAATTGGGTCAAACCCGAGTCAAATCAGATCAAAATTGGTCAAAAATCAACTGATTTGGTGATCTGGTTAGCCGTCTGGTCCACAGCAACAGGCGCATGGACCATGGACCCATCAGCGCACCATAAACCCCCTCCTAACAACCCTCTAAAACCTCTTAGTCCCACATCTAAAGTTTTGAAAACCTTATAACCCTCAAATGCCTATAAAAAGCCCCAAAGGCCCTTGTTTTATGTATTCTTCCTTCCGATCAAGCTTGTAACCCTAGATAGTGGGGTTTTTAGCTCTCTTCTTAAGCCTCAAGCTTTGAGATTTTTGTAATAATTATTTTTTTATATAAAATCTTATTTTTATGCAATTTTATTCTTTACATTATGCAATTTATTTTTCTTGCAATTAGGATAGTTTAATTTATGCAATTTAATTTTATGCAATTAGGTTAGTTTAAATTATGCAGTTTAAATTTATGCAATTAGGATAGTTTAATTTATGAAATTAGGATAGTTTATTTTTCTGCATTTAAATTTTGCAAGTAGATTTAGATCATGTCTAGCTAAGCATCCCTTCTAGGGTTTGCGATGAAGCTAGATCATGAGTAGGGATTTTACATAGGGTTCTTTCTTTTTCTTAGGGTTTCTTTTTCTTCCTCTTTTGTCCAAGAATTTTTGATGAACTACAGTTGGGTCAGAGTCCTTCATAGTTCATGCTTGATTCAGTGCATAGGAGGAGAAAATCCTAAGGGATCCTAGTTACTACTCCCCTGTAAAGAATCTTGATGGGTTATCGTTGGGCCTTAGTCCCTTCATAATCTATGCTTGGGAAAGACAAGAGGAGTAGTCGTTAGGATCAATAAGAAAAATTCTAGGTAGAATTCTCTAATCTAGATCTAGTGGATTCAAAAACCCTAGATCCTTAGTCTTATTGTCTTTAGCAAAAACTTTCGACTTTCGATTTTTGTTAAAGCTCACTTGAGCATAGATTTGAAAATCATTTTTAAACCAAGTCTCTGTGGGATCGACCCGTACTCACTGGTCGTGCTACTCTGCACACCGTGCGCTTGCGGTTTTATTTACAAATTTTAAGATTTGCACATCAAGTTTTTGGCGCCGTTGCCGGGGATTTGGCATTTTAAATTATTTTCAAATATTTGTTCTTCGTGCTTTATAACTCTCTTTCTTTTTCCTTTAGGTTTCTATATTTAGTTGGTGATTGCTGGAAAACTCAGGTACGCTTCTAATTTCTCTTTTATTATTTTTAGTTAATTACTTTTCTTTAGACCTAATCATTTAATTTACTTAATCATAAAAAAAATATATATATAAAATAAAACAAAAGACATTTCATAATCATGAAGTAAAATATCAAAATAAAAAAAAATTCTAAATTAAAATCTTTTACATTCTTGGTCATTTGTTTATTTGTATTTGCATTTTCATAATTAATCTAAGGGCATCAACCCATTAACAAGATAAGATGGGGATTTCATTACCCTTCCTTAGCCCAAAAACCATCTCCATCATATTTCATTACCTAGACCTTTAATCTTAAAATCAATTAGACGTCAACCTTAAGGAATTCGAGCTTAATAGGACAAGGAACCCTAAGAGTTCTACCAAGTTTGAGTTGTTTGATTAGTTGGTGTCTAGGCAAGTCCCTGAGGGTGGTTTGTTAAATTGATTCAGTTGCTGACCTGGCCAACTCATTTGGTGTCTAGAAAGGCAACGATGAGTGAACCTCCCACCTCTTATACTTACCTGGCTAACTAGTTGATCAATCTCCACTTGGAAGGCTTGAAGGGTCATCTTGGAACAGTTAGGAGCTGTCTAGATTTAGGTTAACCCTAGGATAGATTGAGTTTAATTTATTGATTCACTTGTTTGAAAAAAAAAAAATTTAAATTTAAATTAATTTGGTTACTTTTCTTTAGATTTAGGACTCCTTAGGATCTTCTCTTTAGAACTTTTTCTCTTTTCTTTCTTTTCCTTATACATAAAAATTTTATAAAAAAAAAAAAAATTATATAAACATCGAGAACCGTACACCTCGTGTGTGGAGAAGAGTGTCGGGTCGTCTAGTTAGAATTGAGTCAATTCCTGTTGTTCCAATGGCTGAACCAATCCAACCCATGACCCTTAAGGATTTGTGTTATCCAGTTGGCTCCATCCAACCATCTTGTATCAGGTTGCCACAACCCACAGCTAACAATTTTGAAATCAAACCTCAAATCATAAATATGCTTCCAAAATTCACAGGATTAGAGGATGCTTATATATTTATTAGAGAATTTGAGGAGGTATGTGCAACCATGAAACTGCAATTAACAGAGGATGAGGTCAAACTTAGATTAATCAACTTTGCCCTTAAGGACAATGCTAAGAAGTGGCTTTATAGTCTGCCAAACTATTCTGTCACTACCTGGGAGGGCTTTGTGAGAACATTTTTAAAAAAGTATTTTCCCCATCATAAAACAGCTAGGATTAGGAATGAAATAAATCAATTTTACCAACTAGCTGGTGAATCATTTTGGAAGTACTTTGATCGTTTCAAGAATCTTTTGACCCAATGCCCACACCATGGAATAGAAACTTGGAGACTATGCCAGATCATCTATGAGGGGTTAGATTCAAACTCAAGAACCATGCTAGAGTCCATGTGCCAAGGCCAATTTATGGACAAAGAAACTACTGAAGCTTGGCAATTCTTAGAAGACCTAGTCGAGAAAAATTTACAGTGGGAAACAACTAGGGAACCTGATAAAGCTACACCTTCAAGAGGAGGAATGCATCAAATTCAACCAACCCTAGCATCAGAGGCCAAGATTGCAACCTTAACACGTAGATTGGAAGCCTTAGAATTACAGAGACCAATCAATGTAAATCAAATATCTGCACCCATGTGTAAAGGGTGCAATGCACCAGACCATGTCTTAGAAGAATGTTCCTACTCGAATGAGTGTGCACAGGTGAATGCCACCTATCAAGGACCATTGAACAATCCTTATGCACCCACATATAACCCAGGTTGGAGGAATCACCTGAATTTCTCATGGTCCCAGAATCCTAATGTAGGCAATCCAAATTTCAATCAGCAAAATCTAAGGTCCAACCCAGTAATGAACAACCCGCCAGGCTTCCATGATAATGACAAGAAAATTATCTCTTTAGAGAAAAGCCTAGAAGCCATGATGAAGACACATACCAGCTTTATGCAAACCACGGGTCAACTCATAAATAATAACACCCAAGCTATAGCCCGTCTGGAAATGCAAGTAAGTCAGCTGGCTTCGACCATTAGTGAACGAGAACATGGTAGGTTACCTAGCCAACCTGAGCCAAATCCTAGGAACCAAAATGGTCCACGACCCCAACAAGGAAACTAAGTTAATGGTGTAAATGCCATTCATACCTTAAGATCAGGAAAACAAATAGACAATAAGGTAGTTGCACTTGATGATATAGATGACTCATCTGCCGAGTCACCTTCTAAAACTACTACCTTTCAACCTCAAGCACCAGAAACTGAAAATTCACCTAGTCCAGTACTTAAAAGTCCTAGAGCTCCTTTTCCAAACAGACTGAAATTCAATAAATCTGAACATTTAGACAAAATTTTAGAGGTATTTAAACAAGTCCAAGTTAATATTCCTCTTTTAGATATAATCCATCAGGTTCCAACTTATGCCAAATTTTTAAAAGATCTTTGCACTAGGAAAAAGACCACTAATGTACCAAAGAAAGTATTTTTGGCTGCAAGTGTCAGTTCATACCTATCTAGCCATGTGCCAATTAAATATAAGGACCCTGGAGCTCTAATAATTTCTTGTGTTATTGGAGAAACCAATATAAAAAAGGCCTTGCTAGATCTAGGAGCTAGTGTGAATATCCTTCCATATTCGGTGCATGAACAACTAGGATTAGAAAAACTTCAACCTACTGGGATCACATTATAGTTAGCCGATAGATCTCTCAGGATCCCTAAGGGAATGGTCGAGGATGTTCTGATAAAGGTTGAAAATTTTATTTTTCCTGTAGATTTTATTGTTTTAGAGACTGAGCCAGTTGCGAATCCTAAAGGACATATACCTGTCATTTTAGGAAGACCATTCTTAGCTACGGTCAATGCTGAAATCAATTGTCGAAATGGTCTAATGAAGTTATCCTTTGGGAATATGACCATTGAGCTTAATATTTTTAACTTAGAACAGGAATCCTCTTCTCATGCTGATGTCAATGTAGTCCAAGATGGTATTTATGAATCCATTGATATTAGTGATGATGAAGTCGACCTAGAGTCTAACCCCTGGTTAATCCATGAGTCTGAGGATGTCAATGAAATACTTAAAAAAAATCAGATTAATCAAGAATCGACACTTCCTACTGAACCAATCATTGAGATGGTGAAATCATCACCTAAACCATCGATAGAGGAAGCACCCATTTTAGAACTGAAACCCCTCCCAGAACATCTCAAGTATGCATATCTAGGACCCAAAGAAACTTTGCCTGTAATTATTGCATCAGACCTAGATCCCAAGCAAGAGGAGGAGTTAGTGTCAGTTCTAAAAGCAAATCAAGAAGCAATAGGTTGGACCATAGCAGATATCAAAGGAATAAGCCCTTCTATAGTTCAACATAGAATATACTTAGAGGAAGAGGCTAAACCAACAAGAGAAGCCCAAAGAAGGCTTAATCCAGCTATGAAGGATGTAGTTAAAAAGGAGATTCTGAAACTCCTAGATAATGGAATAATTTATCCTATTTCTGATAGCTCTTGGGTAAGCCCAGTTCAAGTAGTACCCAAGAAATCTGGGGTAACAGTGGTCCAAAATGATGCAAACGAACTTATCCCAACTAGGACCCAAACGGGATGGAGGGTCTGTATAGACTATAGAAAGTTGAATGCTGCGACAAGGAAAGATCACTTTCCTTTGCCATTTATTGATCAAATGTTGGAAAGACTAGCCGGACAAGAGTTTTACTGTTTTCTTGATGGATACTCCGATTACAACCAGATCCCCATAGCCGCTGAAGATCAAGAAAAGACTACATTCACCTGTCCATTTGGTACTTTTGCCTATAGACGAATGCCCTTTGGACTATGTAATGCATCGGCAACCTTCCAGAGATGCATGATCAGCATGTTTTCAGATATGATAGAACGATTTCTAAAAATTTTTATGGATGACTTTTCTGTTTTTGGCCTAACCTTCTCCGAGTGTCTGAATCACCTGCAATTAGTTCTAGAACGATGTAAGGAGAAGCACCTAGTTTTCAACTGGGAAAAATGTCAGTTTATGGTCAAACAGGGAATAGTTCTTGGCCATGTCATTTCTAAAAAGGGGATTGAAGTGGACAAGGCCAAAATAGATCTAATTGCAAGTCTTCCACCACCTAAATCTGTGAAAGAAATACGTTCATTTTTAGGTCATGCTGAATTCTATAGAAGGTTTATTGCCAACTTTAGCAAAGTAGCACGTCCACTGACTAATCTTTTGGCAAAGGATACCAAATTTGAATTTACTCATGAGTGCTTGGAATCCTTTGAATTTTTAAAAAATGCACTTGTATCAGCTCCAATCATTCATCCTCCTGTCTGGTCTGAACCATTTGAATTAATGTGTGATGCATCCGATTATGTTGTGGGCGCAATCTTAGGTCAACGAATAAATAAGCTGCCTAGAGTGATATATTATGTAAGTAAAACCTTAAATGATGCGCAGCTTAACTACACCACAACTGAGAAGGAGTTCCTTACCGTTGTCTTTGCTTTAGAAAAATTTAGATCTTATTTGGTTGGGACCCACACCATTGTTTACACCGATCACTCAGCCATTAGACATCTCCTAGCAAAGAAGGATGCCAAGGCACGCTTAATCAGATGGATTTTGCTCCTTCAAGAATTTGACCTAGAAATTAGGGACAAGAAAGGCACTGAGAACATTGTAGCAGATCATTTGTCCCGAATTCCAGTCGCACCATCTAGTGAACCACCCATCAATGAATCTTTCCCAGATGAGCAACTCATGTCTGTGTCTACTGAACCTTGGTTTGCTGATATTGTAAATTATTTAGCCATAGGTAAGATACCTTCTCATTGGACTAAGCAGGATAAATATAAATTCTTTGCCCAAGTGAAGTATTTCATTTGGGATGATCCTTATCTTTTTAAACAATATCCTGATCAAATTATTAGAAGGTGTATCCCAGATAACGAAGTCATGAATATTTTATCTTTTTATCATGATCAAGCATGTGGGGGTCACTTTGCGTCTAAGAAAACTGCTGCTAAGGTTCTCCAATGTGGTTTTTATTGGCCCAATTTGTTTAAGGATGCTCATGAATATTGTAAAAGTTATGCTCAATGTCAGAAAATGGATCGAATCACCAAGCGACACATGATGTCACTCAACCCAATCTTGGTAGTTGAAGTTTTTGATGTTTGGGAAATCGATTTCATGGGACCATTTCCAAATTCCTTTAGAAATAAATATATTCTAGTAGCAGTTGATTATGTTTCAAAGTGGGTAGAAGCAATTGCATGTAGAACACCCGATAGCAAAATGGTTATTAAGTTTCTTAAAAAAAATATTCTCTCCCGTTTCGGTATTCCTAGGGCAATCATTAGTGATCGGGGAACCCATTTTTGTAACCGACCTTTTGCAACATTGATGAAAAAGTATAATGTCACCCATAAATTGGCCACACCATATCATCCTCAAACTAGTGGACAAGTTGAAGTGTCAAACCGACAAATCAAATAAATCTTGAAAAAAACTGTTAGTGCCAATAGAAAGGATTGGTCTTTGAAATTAATTGATGCACTTTGGGCATACCGAACCGCTTTCAAGACCAATCTAGGAATGTCTCTTTATAGGATTGTGTTTGGTAAACCATGTCACTTGCCTATTGAGATAGAACACAAAGCCATGTGGGCCATCAAACAACTAAATACAAATTTGAACGATGCTGGAAACCATAGAAAGCTTCAGTTGAATGAATTAGAAGAACTTAGAAATGAAGCCTATGAAAATGCAAGGATATACAAGGAACGAACCAAAGCATTTCATGATCAATCAATTATAAGAAAAACTTTCAATATCGGACAAAAGGTGCTCTTATATAACTCTAGATTACATCTGTTTCCAGGAAAGCTTAGGTCTAGATGGACAGGACCATTTTTAGTAAAGAAAGTCTTTTCACATGGAGCTGTTGAGATTGAAAACCCAAGTAATGGTGTTATCTTTAAAGTTAATGGTCAACGATTAAAACCATTCTTGGAATTACCTGTCAAGACTGTTGAAGATGCCATGGTTCTTTATGAACCAACTTATTCTGATTAAGTTGCTTCGAGGTTTGGTCTGGCTGAAGACATAAAACTTAGCGCTTTTGGGAGGCAACCCAGCTTATTTAATTTCTAATGCTTTCTTTGTTTTCAGTTTGCTTAGGATAAATAAATTAGATAAACTCCATTGGGGACAATGTCGGTCAAGTTGGGGGGAGAGCTTGAACAAAATCAGGTGTTATCATTTCCTTTTCCTTCCACTATGAGTTATTTCTTGCATTTAATATATTATGTAAAAAAATAAAAAATAAATATATATATATATATGAAATAAATTAATCTATAAAAGAAATAAGAGTAAGTTAGAAAGTATTTGCTAATGTAGTGAGTCACGGAGAAGATTAGCTGGTTAGACTCTTGGTGGCTTAGGTCATTTAAAGACTATTAGCACTTCCAATTGCACATGCACACTAACAAGGTAAAGTAGGTATTAATTGTAAGGTCAATTAAAGATTTGAGTATTATTTAAATTAGATAATTTTCTCTACACCCCAATTGAAGAAATTTGAATTTAAGGAAAGAGCTACCAGCCTGAAATAAAATGCAAAACACAGAGTAAATGTGGATTGCCCTAAGCCTAGTAACCGGGTCTCTTCACCTAAGTCAAGTGTTGAGATTCACGTCAAACGGTGGTGGGAAGGCCAGGATGCTCAGCAAAAAAAAAAAAAAAAAAAATAGTGTGAAAGCTACCTTAGTTCTTTGTTTAATCTGGGGTGTATAGAAAATTAATCGAACTAAGTTATGAAAAATGATACAATTGGCCTGTACAAGTTAATACTGAAATACTAAGTTAGTTATCACTCACACAAGTGCTATAAAACTTTAAGTGTACTCTAAGAAAGCTTCTAAGTAGACTGACTACCGATTCTAATTCGAAGCTCATTACTTAGTAATACTAGAAAACTTCTTGAATTTTGATCTTAAATTAATTTGCAAAGGAAGGATCTTTTTGAATTATGATCTTATTTTGATACATTGCAAAGGGACTAGCAATGATTAAGTTGGGGGGTGTGATTTATGTCACAAATTGACATAAAAAGTATCAATTAATATCTAAATTATCTAACTTTATTAAGAAATTGATACTTGTTATTATATTTTGTAGAAGAAGAGATCATCAATAGAAAGAACAAGGAAAGAAGATTCCAACAGCGTAAATTTTATGCAAAACGGAGTTAAATTGACCCAAAAATTGAAAAATGAAGAAAGAAGACTCAATTGGGTCAAACCCGAGTCAAATCAGATCAAAATTGATCAAAAATCAACTGATTTGGTGATCTGGTTAGCCGCCTGATCCACAGCAACAGGCGCATGGACCATGGACCCATCGGTGCACCATAAACCCCCCTAACAACCCTCTAAAACCTCTTAGTCCCACATCTAAAGTTTTGAAAACCTTATAACCCTCAAATGCCTATAAAAAGCCCCCAAAGGCCCTTGTTTTATGTATTCTTCCTTCCGATCAAGCTTGTAACCCTAGATAGTGGGGTTTTTAGCTCTCTTCTCAAGCCTCGAGCTTTGAGATTTTTGTAATAAATTTTTTTTTATATAAAATCTTATTTTTATGCAATTTCATTTCTTTACATTATGCAATTTATTTTTCTTGCAATTAGGATAGTTTAATTTATGCAATTTACTTTTATGCAATTAGGTTAGTTTAAATTATGCAGTTTAAATTTATGCAATTAGGATAGTTTAATTTATGAAATTAGGGTAGTTTATTTTTCTGCATTTAAATTTTGCAAGTAGATTTAGATCATGTCTAGCTAAGCATCCCTTCTAGGGTTTGCGATGAAGCTAGATCATGAGTAGGGATTTTACATAGGGTTCTTTCTTTTTCTTAGGATTTCTTTTTCTTCTTCTTTTGTCAAGAATTTTTGATGAACTACAGTTGGGTCAGAGTCCCTTCATAGTTCATGCTTGATTCAGTACATAGGAGGAGAAAATCCTAAGGGATCCTAGTTACTACTCCCCTGTAAAGAATCTTGATGGGTTATCGTTGGGCCTTAGTCCCTTCATAATCTATGCTTGGGAAAGACAAGAGGAGTAGTCGTTAGGATCAATAAAAAAAATTTTAGGTAGAATTCTCTAATCTAGATCTAGTGGATTCAAAAACCCTAGATCCTTAGTCTTATTATCTTTAGCAAACAACTTTCGACTTTCGATTTTTGTTAAAGCTCGCTTGAGCATAGATTTGAAAATTATTTTTAAACCAAGTCTCTGTGGGATCGACCCGTACTCGTTGGTCGTGCTACTCTGCACACCGTGCGCTTGCGATTTTATTTACAAATTTTTAGATTTGCACATCATAGCTCACCTTCTCACTTTTCGAATCCTAGGCAGAAACCCTAAGGTACTCACAAAAGACCCTGTGCCCTTTCTCTCTTCTTTTCTTTTCTTTTCTTTTCTTTTCTTTTCTCACACAGAAGGCCTTTCTCACACCACCCTTTCTTTCTAAGAAAGTCGTGTGCATGCCCTACCTTCTCTTCCCTTTTTAAAAATAGTGCAAGACTGCGTCTTTACCGTGTCTTCACCGCGTGAGAGGATAAAGCTAGGTGGTTGCTCACTTGAATTCAAATCGAATTTAAATTCAAATGCCAACCAACCTATCCTTATCCACTCAAGGTGAGAGAAGAGAGGGGCGTGGGCTCTTTGTGCGTGGAGAGTCTACACGAGAAACATTTTCTCGTGTAGAGCAAGAGGCGCACAAATAGATAAGGTGGCGCATGGGTTAGTTGCCCATTCAAATTCAAACATCATTTGAATTTGAATGGCCAACCAACCAATCTTTATCCACCCAAATGGTGCATAAGGAAGGGGTGTGGGAAGGCTTCTACGTGGGAAAAATTCATGAGAACTTGTTTCTCATGAATTCAAATAGGTGCAGGTGAGGTGAGGTGGCGCAGGGAGATAAGTCAAAGGTGGTTTCAAACCTAATTGAACCAACCTTATTAAAATAGGTTAGGCACAATTAGACTAAATTAAACCTAACATAATTAAGCTTAATTAGGCTCAATAAAATCTTAATCAAATCAAAAATTGACTAAGCCCAACTCCTAATCAAATCAGGGACCAAACCACCTCGGGGATTAGGTCAACTCTTAACCTAATCGGGTCAAACCCAACTGAATTCAATGCAATTTGACTTGACCTAAAAATAATTACTCAATTAAATTGAGTTAATTAGCAATCAAATTACTAATTAAACCTCTCATAAATACTGAGTCTAAATTCGATGGGCAATCGGGCATCAAAGTCTATCGATATGAAATCTTGATCGAAGAGTCCCAAACCAGTGGGACTCTTGACCCCGGTACCCAAAATATGTGAAACTCATGATTAGAGAATCTTGATTCTCAATCACAGAGTCTGAGACATGTAGGACTCAAAGTCTCTGAGCATTAGGATTCTTGGTCGAAGAGTTCCAGTCCAGTGGGACTCTTCACCAGCCATCAGATCAGATAGAAACTTCTAATGTGTGTGACTTCGCAGGTTCAAACCTAAACTGATAGCACAGGAATCAATTTCTATACTAATCGAAGTGACCATCTAGCAATGGTACCCGATATTCGGATAGGTCGAATAGTCACAATCGCAACATTCAGAACCTACGCGAATATGGTTACTGTATAATTCATCCTTTTTGACCCCTGTGTATAGGACGACTCAGGATTAAGCTGTCAACCCTGATCAGATCATCTGAATCGTGCACAACTCAAACAGTTCTATGACTCTTCACTAGGACTATCCTGGCCAAGATTTTGCTAAATTGAAATACGACTGTACACAGCTCTTGAACTGGAGTGGTCAATCCCATCTTGACACACGCACCGACAAGTCAAGTACTTGACTACACCTAGCAGCCTTCTGTCACTGAATTAAAAATTTAGGTAGTCCAGTGCCTAAGTACAGTCAGTTGCTTGCAAGTCACTGTGGCAGTCTCAGTTCAGAGGGACAGTTATACCTATATCCCATCAGAGCAAATCTTGACAGCAGAAAAAGCTCCGGAGTCGGTCACGTTCAGTACAGATGTACCCTTGCATCTCACCTGTATGCCATACCAGTGTCTCCACACTCCTTGGTTAAAAGGACAACCAACCCATATAGCACACAATGACCTATGCTTGATAAACGTTGTTATCCTTGGTAACAACATATCATTTAGTCACGAACATGTTTAAGGACTAAACGACAAATCCTCCTTTGTCGAGTCTAAATAGTCCTAAGGACTTCACCACAACACAGAAGTTCATTAGAAGATGAAACAATTTATGATGAAAAATATTAAAATAATTTTTATTTATTTATAATTCATATACTAATACAAGAAAGAGCACAACCGTCAATAGGCTGATGATTGGCTTTGGGACACTATTTCTAACACTAACATATCCCAAATTTCTTTAATTGAATTGCATGTGGAAATGTGATTAAATTCATTAGCCTCCAAAGCATAATATAAAATATTCATGGCTTTAGCATTGAGCTGAGCCATTTTCTTATCAATTTCATCCCATTCACCTTCTAGCTTAGGGAGAGACACACTATCAATTAATTTAATGGATGTGTGTGATCCATTTACTATGACACTCCACATGTCATAGTCAAGTACTTGTACAAAAATTCTCATCCGAGCTTTTCAATAGGTGTAGTTTGACCCATTAAAAAATATAGGTCGGTTTGTGGATTATCCTTCGGCTAGAGATGTGCAAAATTGGGCTGCCATAGACCTTTAACTCTTGATGGTTAAATCAAGCAAGGATTAGAGCACTGGGCTCTGATACCACTTGTTGCCTAGAAATGGAGCCCAAGAGGAGGGTGAATTGGGTCTTTTTGAGATTTTAAAAGATTAGTGCACTAAAATAATATGCTAAAAAAATTTAGTAAAGTAGGTTGATATTCAATAAAAATAAATTCAAACTCAAAAGAAGAATGTAAGTAAATGACATAAAGAACAAGTAAAGAGAAGTAAGCACAGCAAACATAAAAATTTATAGTGATTCAGTGCCAACCTTGTACCTACATCTACTCTCTAAGTCCCTACTTGAGAATTCAATCCACTAAATAGATTCAAAGATTACACCACATCGGATACCTCCGATCCTTGCCTTCCAAGCAAGAACACTTATTTCTTGGGTACAAGCCAATCTTTAACAATTCGATTCAAAGTTCAGATTAACCCAAACAAGTTTTGGAACCTCCCAAAATTCAAAAACTCAAATACAATTTTTAAAAAATAGAATACAGAAAATTTAACACACAATCTCTTAAATAGATATAATGAATGCAAAATAAATATAATACTCAAGGGAAAGAAGCTTTTGCTGAACACCCTCAATGAATTTCACACTTGATTGCTGCTGAAGAGTGGTTGGTGAAGTGATTGAATGCTTCTTTTCTCTCTTTTAAGGCTGAATAAATTTTTCATGGATGTGAGCTTTGAATGCTTGCAAAAACTTATGATTTTTCTCTTCAAGAAAGCTTTTATAATCACTATCTATCTTTGAGAATATCTTAGAGTTGGTTTAGAGCCATTGAAAAGTATTTAATGCATATTAAATACATCAAAAATAGACTGAAAACTAGCCGTTACACAGCTCGCTCAGAATGGGATATCCCATGAGACGTCCCACTGGCATTGGAATGTCCCATGGGGTGTCCCAATAGGCCAGACAGAAAGTTCAACTTTCTATTTTGGTCTCAGGGTCTCAAGGATTGTCTTAAGTGGATCGTCCCAATTACATGGGTCATTTCAAGTAGGTCATCCCACTGCGTACCATGAGCCAAAATGAAGCGTGTCGGCTGTCCAACGAAAGAGGATGACTCAGATGGGTCATCCCATTTTATTTCAACCCAATTTTTCATACATTTAAGGTTTGAAACTTATCAGAATATTTTCAAATACTTTCAAGTGGATTCAAATCAATTTGACCACTCTCAAAAGTCTTCAAAAACTTCTCCAACTTGCTGAAACTTCAACTTTTGGCACACTTGATAAAATTTTTCAAATCCAATCTCTTAGACTACCTGAAACATCACAAAAATAATCTTTAAAGATAGAAAACACATTAATAGTCTCCTCAAATAGTTTGTGATCATCAAAATCAATTCTTAGAGCAACATTAATCTTGTATATTCCACTAAAAAATTTTTAAAAAGCATGCTTGAAATGCTTGTCAGTTTCTTTTAGTGATATCAGAGCCAGATTCATTATGACATGACATATATGCATGTATAGATCTGATTTTCATTATTTAGATTAGATTTAAATAGTTTTTATATTCAAATCTAATTTATAATCAGTCTCATATGTGATATGATGTTACATTAGATGATCCAAGTAGCTAAGTACTCGGATTGGGTTGATCACCAGGCCGTCCAGTCGTAGAAGCAAGTAGGATTTAAATACCCTCTCTTTTCATTCGATGGGGTGCTCTTATAGCATGTAGGGTTCCCAAGTGATTATATCCCATGAAGAAGAATGTGAAAGAAAGAAAATTTACTTTTTTGTAAAATTCTAGATCTAAAAATCTTAGGATTTATTGTATGTGATACAAGTTATACGAAGAGTAAAAATATCTAATCTTTATAATTAAAATTATATTAATCATAAAAAATAAAATCTAGAATCATAAAAGATTTAGATTAGATCTAAAAATTTATTTATAATTAATTTTATTTAGTTTATGCAAAATTTTTCAAAACTAAAACTTTGCAAAAGTTGCTGGCATGCCTGCTGAGCCGACTCAGTTTTGAACTGAGTCGACTCATTCTCCTGATTTGTCGGTCCAATTTCTTACTGAGCCGATCCAATTACAGTAGATGCATAAAATAGGTTACTGTTCATTAACAATGATTCATCTAAGTCTCAAAATTTAATCGACCTACTGTAGTGAGCTGGCTCAGTCCAGAGATGAGCTGACTAAGTTTCAGAACAGAAAATTTTTATATAAAATCAATGTAAAATGTTTACAAACTGAAATTATTTCAAACCTAAATCTAAACCCATATTGATTATACACTTAATTGAGAATTAAGAGTTAAATATTTTAGATCTAGAATTATGAATTAAAGATCTAATGATATTTGCATAAAATATAGGTCTATGGGTTAGCTTGATTAGGTCCTCTTAATTGGGTTAGACCTAAAGTTAGAATCAAATGGACTAAATATAAAAATTGATTAAATTTAATCAAAAATTGAATTAGATTAAATCAAGATTTTTTTAGATCAAATACGATAGTTATAGTTGGTCGAGTCCATATCTTTGATTAGACCAAGTGGACCTGATCGTGGCTCAGTGGTCAAGCCCGAGTCTTTAGGCAAACCAAATTGAAATTGATAAATCAATTGGTGTCTAAGATAAGTATGACATTATGATCGATGATTTTTAATTTGCAGCCCACTTACCAGGCCATTTCGATGGTGACTAAGGCAAGCTTTGGCAAACCCTCCCATCGATCTCACTTACCTGGCCAATGTGGTCAATCAGCTTTCGATTAGGCTGCTCATTGATTCGAGCTCAGTATGATTGATTTAGGTACCTCTGGACCGGCTTGTCTCTAGTCTTCTTTGATCTGGCTTGATGAAGTTAGTGGAAGAATTTATAACTTGCAGGTCAATTTCTCCTCTTTCTCTTAAAATATGTTACTAAATTCTTCAAATTATTAGGTCCTTAAAATAAAATAGTTATGGTGATAACTAGATCATAGCCTCTTATTAAGTTGGATGATAATGGATCCATTAGTCTGATAATCATTGAAGGCCCAAAGGCCTGGTGCTTACCTACTATTGAAATTATCATTCATAATATGATAACTCAATCATGTCTCTTTAATGGGTGGTCAGATTGGCCAACCAAAGTCGGACCTAATCATTCGTTAGTTAGATATGCTGAGTATGGTCATGTTAATGGTTGGACCTAACCAGATCTTTTAGTGGAGGCCAAAGCCTACTGAAAAGATACCTAGGACAACATTATTTACTAGAAGTTGTTTTAAGAAATAATTGATTAAAAATCTATCCATAGATATACATGGGTTGGCCGACCAAAGTCGAGCTTATGTGCAGTCTGTGTGGATTCTAGTACCTACTAAAAAATTAAGGTAATTCTTCGAATTAGAGGTAAAGGCTACCAATTCGTATAAAATAGTGGGAGAACTATTAAACTAAAGTTCAAGTCTTTAGGCTTTAATAATTTATATATTAATTAAATTTTTGATTTTTTTTTATACAGTTATGGCCACCATCTTATTGCTCTGATCACTATTAGATAGTGATAAATTAACGAGACCTAATTTCGGTAGCTGATATAAAAAATTGAAGATCATCTTGGAGCACAAACGAATCTTGTACATGCTTAGAGATCTGATACTTGAGGAGCCCACTCCGAATGCTCGTGGTGCTGTCCGAGATACTTACTTGAAGTGGCTCAATGACCATACCATAGTGTGTTGTATTATGTGGGCTACGATAAATGATGAGTTCACCCGTAAGTTTGAGGATGCTTAGTCAAAGAAAATATTGTAAGTGTTGAATGAATCCTTCGATACTCCTGATGACGTTGAGCAGCACAAGACTAGTTATGCCATCTTCAATGCTCAAATGAGGGAAGAGACATTGATGATCGATCATGCATTATATATAATCGAACAGATTAAGCACCTGAGCAAGTTCGACTTTCTCTTATACGAATAGCTTGGAAAGGATATGATACTAAATTCCCTACCCAAATCTGACCTCTCCTTTCTCAATCATTATAGAATGACGAAGCCCGCAGTCAACTACCATGATTTATTGGGGTTGTTGTAGACTATTGAGAAGGATCACCAACTCCATAAGGAGATAGTGAATATAGTGGGAGGATCTTCTTCGATGAGACATCATCCCTTTAAGAAAAGGAAGAAGAAAAATAAAAATAAAATGGTGCAGTGTGTTGGGGGTCAGACCAAGAAGTTCAAGTCTGATCAAACTTAGGCAGAGTACTTCTACTGTAAGAAGCGAGGTCACTGAAAGAGAAATTATTCTTAGAACATTGCCTCTCTTAACCCAAACAGACTGAATAAGAAGAAGAAGCAAGTGGTTTCTGGACAAGATAATTATATGATAACACCTTACAACTTTTTTATTTGTGATATAATGATTTGAGTATTAGATACTGGTAGTTCTATTAATATTTATAATTCATTACATGGACTTCAGATCAGTAGGAGATTTGGAGACGGTGAAAGATTTCTGAATATTAGAGATAGAAGATCAGTTCTATCTCTAGCTTTAAAAATTATCAAGCTTGTATTCAATTCTTATGTCACTATTCTTAGTGATTGTCACTTTTTTCCTAGTTTCTTATTGAATGTAATTTCTGTAGATCTTTTGGCCAAGAACAGTTATGAAATTTTAATAAAAAAAAATTCTTGTGATATCATTTTGAATGGTGTTACTATGTTGAATGGATAATTAAATAATGACATTTACGTTGTATCCCAGTCTAGTGTAATGTACACATCAAATAAATGCCATAGGATAGATAATGTCTCGGATGCCTATCTTTGGCATTATAGGCTAGGTCATATTAACAAAAACAGGATGAACAGGCTGACTCAAGAGAAAATCTTTGAAATTAATGATTGTGATTCATTGCTAAACTATAAGTCTTGTCTACTTGAAAAGATAATCAAATCACCTTTTACTAGAAAAGATGAATAAGCCAGCGAAGTTCTAAGTCTCGTACATACTGATGTATGTGGACCCATGAACACAAATACAAGAGATAGGTATTACTACTTCATTACATTCACTGTTGACATATCTAGATATGGGTATGTCTACTTGATGAAACACAAGTCTGAATCATTTAAAATATTCAAATATTTCATAATGAGGTAGAGGAACAAACTGAAAAGAGTATTAAAACTCTTCGATCCAACTGAGAGTGTGAATACCTCTCAGTGAGTTTTTAATATATCTAGGAGAGAATAAGATTCTTTCGTAATAGACCCCTCCTGAGATATCATAATATAATGGTATGTCTGAAAAAAAAATCAAACCATGTTGGACATGGTTCAATCTATGATGGACTTAGCTAGTCTGTCGATCTTCTTTTGGGGATATGTACTCAAGTCGGCTTGTTATGTACTTAATAAGATTCTAAATAAGTCTGTAGATAAAATATCATATGAGATATGGACAGGATGTAAGCTAGTACTCTCATACCTTAGGATTTGTGGGTGTTTGACTTATGTCAAACATTTAATAACAGACAAACTCGGACCTAGGTCTGACAAATATGTTTTTATTGGGTATCCAAAGAAGCTAAGAAATATTATTGCTACCTTGTTGATGAATAAAAAATATTCATCAGCTTTAAGGCAATCTTTTTAGAAAAGGAGTTCCTTGGAGAAGAAACTAATGCCTCAATGATTGAACTTGATGAAGTTCGATAGATAAAAGGATCAATAAAATCTAGTGAACCTACAGAACTATAGTTAATTAGATCAAACTCTAAGTCTGTTATAGATGCACCATTGAGAAGATTTGGTAGAGTATCGCATCAGTCAGATAGATTCTATAATTTTTTGATCCGAGATAGTGATCCTATTGAACTCGATGAGAATAATGAGAATTCGATCACCTATAATGATGCAATACAGAGATCTGACTCTGATAAATGGTTTGAGGTCATGAAGTTTGAAATAGAGTCCATGAAGGTCAACGATGTATGGACATTAGTTAATCTACCTGAAGGGATAAAACTCATAGGGTGTAAGTAGATTTTCAAAAGAAAAAGAGATGCAGATGGGAAGGTGGAGACCTATAAAGCCCATCTGGTTATCAAAGAATATCGTTAGTATTATGGTATTGACTATAATGAGATATTTTCTCCTATAGTGATGCTCAAATCCATTCAAATTATGCTTGCGATAGCGGCACATCTAGACTATAAAATCTGACAAATGGATATAAAAATTATTTTTCTAAATAAAGAGCTGGAAGAAGAGGTGTATATGATACAACCTAAAAGATTCACATCCACAAATGAGTTTAAGGTGTGCAAGCTTCAGAGATCTAAGAAATTGTTTAGATTATTTCAATCTACGTACATAGATACTGTACTGAAATGGTTCAGTATGAAGAATTTCAAGAAAAGCTATCTTCCGATAGACCATGAAATTTCTCTTTCGAAGAAGAATTGTCTGACAACCCTTCAAGAAAGAGAGCATATAAGTAGAATCTCATATGTTTTGGTTGTGGGATCTATAATGTATGCCATAACATATACGAGATCAGATGTTGCCTACTCACTAGAGATAGTGAGCAGGTATCAGTCTGATCCAGATGAGAACTACTGGAAGATCGTAAAAGTCATCCTTAAGTATTTGAGAAATACTAAAGATCAATGACTCATTTATGAAGAATCTGACTTGAAACTTATAGGATTTATAGATTTCAACTTTTAGTCAGATCATGATGATAGCAAGAGCATGTCGGGATACATCTTTACCCTAAACGATGGAATGATCTACTAGAAAAATTTCAAGCAGCATATCATAGTTGACTCAATTTGTGAGGTGAAGTATATCACGGCATCCGATATTACAAAGAAAGCTGTGTGATTGTGAAAGTTCATCGACGAGCTTGGAATGGCACCCTCCATTGATGGTCCTGTCCTATTGTACTACGACAGTATTGAAGCCATTTCTCAAGCAAAGAAACCGAAGTCCCATCAATGCACCAAGCATATTCTACATTGCTACCACCTTGTCCGGGAGATCATGGATCAAGGTAATATTGAGCTTCAAAAGATCGATGAAAAAGAGAACCTGACCAACCCATTCATTAAAGCCCTCGGTATCAAGGAGTTTAATGAATACAAATAGAAGATGGGTATACGATACTATACTGATTGGTTTTAGTCTAAGTAAGATTTGTTGAAAATTGTATCCCAAAATTAATCGTCAGTATGTTTATGATTAAGCTCATTGTATATAAATTGTATAGAAATTATTGATTATTGAAAGTTATTTTATATTTTTCATCATAAGTTGTACATCTTTTTTTATGAACTCTTCTATTATGATGAAATCCTTAAGACTATTTTATCGATAAAAGAAGATTTATCGTTTAGTCTTTAAACTTATTCACGATCAAATGATATGCTATTACTAGGACGATAGCGATTATCAAGTATAGGTCATTGTATACCATGGGTTGGTTGTCCTTTTAACTAAGGAGTGTGGAGATACTGGTATGGCATGTAGGTGAGATGTAGGAGTACATCTCACTGAACATGTTCAACTACGGAGCACTCTACTATCAAGAGTAGCTCATGAAGGATATGAATATAAGTATTCCTCTGATCTGAGATTACTACTGTGACTTACAAGTAATTCACTATACTTTGGTACCAGACTATCTAAATTTCTAATTCAATAATAAAAGATTTTTAAACATGCCAAGTACTTGTTAAGTCAGTATGTAAGTCAAGATGGGATTGGTCGCTTCTGGTTTCAGGAGTTAGTGCTACATTATATTTCAATTTAACAAAATCTTAGCCAGGATAGTCCTTGTGAGGAGTTATAGGATTTATAAGGTTGAGACACATTATGGATGTATTGATTAGAGTTGACAGTTTAACTCTGAAATCATCCTAAGCACTTAGGATCAAAAGGATGAATTATATGGTAACCATAGTCCAAGATTTTTAAATATTATTTTGTAATCATTCGATCTATCTGATCAGATGGTTGATCGATGATTGAGAATCGTTCAAGGGTATAATCATCAATTTGATTGATGATTAACCTTATGCAAAACTGCAATGAAATAATTTACTAAGGATTAGTGAATTATAGGAGAATTAATTAGCAATTAGATTATTGATTAGCTTAATTTGATTAAGCAATATGATTTGGTTCAAATCTAATTGAATTAGATTCAATTAGATTTGATCCTATTAGGTTATGAGATGACCTAATCGCTAAGGATGATTGATTCCTGATTTGATTAGAATTTGAGTTCGATTAAATTTTAATTTAATTAGGATCTAATCAAGTTGGTTTAGTGTCTAATTTGATTAGGTTCAAGTTATTTAATTGGGTCTAACCTAATTTGATTAGGATGAAGACCTAAATGGATAAACCCTAGAGTCTAATTTTGATTGGACTCATCCTTTCATGCAACACCCTTTACCCATGCCATCTATCTCAATGCAAATTTAGAATTTGCATGAGAAAACATCATGCCAAAAGTATTTTTGTCACCCTATCTCAACACCCTAAATGATAGGATTAAGTGGTTAGGGTTTGAATTCAAAATAGTTTGAATTTAAACTAAAAAACTACCTAGATCTTTATCCTTATCTACCTATTCACGCCTACCTTAAGAAGGGCTGAATTTTGTGTGACAAAATTAAGATACTTTTCACCGTGAGATAATCTGAGAAGTGGGATGTGAGGTCTTAGGGGGGGGGAAGCCTCCTTTGGCATGTGAGATTAGAGGAGATCTGGTTCCTGTTGGGTGAGAGACCTAGATATTGATCTAAGATTTCAGATGAAGGGAAATCAAAGAGAGAAGTAAATTCTCCTCCCTCCTTCCATCACCACATCCTCCTCCATGTTCCTTCTTTGATTTTGGAAGAGTCTGAGAGATCTGAAGAGAGGTGTAGATTAGTCATCAATAGGATCTTTGTGTGAACTAGCACTCCTAAGGAGATCGATCAGTGTAGGACTTTGATGGAGGATCCATAGAGGTCGGATATCCTGTGCAGCTGTGAGCAACTAGCAAGATCTCAAATCTATATTATTCAATCATGGTGATCTACTACGCACACTCAGGTGATGAGTTTTGAACTCATAATCATTATAGATTAGATCTACCACATGTTTGATATGATCATGCATGTAGATTTTAATTTGCAGATCACATATATACAATATATCATGTTATAGATCCTAAGGTAGGTATTTTTTGATCGGATCTAAAGCATGCTTATTAAATTAAATCATTTAATCTTGTGTATTCTACTTGAAAAATTTTTAAAAAGTAAGCTTGAAATACCTGTCAGTTTCTTTCACTCTCTTATCCAAGTAGTTGATGATTAGTCCATCCAACTCAACTCATGTTCGATCAGAGGAACCGTTCAATACTCTGTCTATAGGTGCTCAACTTCAAAGACTTGCTTATTGTGGTCTGTCAATCTCGAGGTGGTGAGATGAGAGAGGGCACCGACTCAAGCATATTTTGACCTAGGTATCTGTTGAATTTCTAGAGTTCAGAAGGCTACTGACATCTCCTTAACCATTTATAAATATCTTGCCATTGTTGAGCCTCAAACTTTGTATTCACCTCGAACTTATTCGATGATGAGCTACAAGTCAGTGAAGACTTTAATGTCCTCCACCCTGAGCTCCCTCACAAGGTGAAGTTCGATGATTAGGGCTTCATACTCGGTCTCATTGTTGGAGACTTTAAAGTCGAACTGGAGAGCATACTCTATCATGACCCCATTTGAGTTGGCTAGAATGAGCCCTACTCTGCATTCTTACATGTTCAAGGCTTTGTCGATGTGCAGGATCTACTATTGTTGGATTTTGGTGGACAACAGAAGGTTTAGATGTTTAAAATTTTTCATTCAAACCCCCAGGTGCACTGAAACTCTAAAATTCAGGAATCCTTGACAATACCGATCAAAGCATAGATCTACAAGAAGTATTAGGAAGCATACCTCTTGAATTCTAGTTTGATAAAAAATTATTTTCACTAGGTGCCCAAGTGTTCGTCCTCCAACGGTGATCCACACAGGAATCGATCCAAGGATAGCGCTTTTCCTTCACCTTTCTTCAAGAGTTCTAACTCTTAGAACTTGACTAGCCTCCAATTGATCAAATCCTACTCCAGACTTGAGTCTGAATCTCTCAGAACCTCCTTCTAGCCTTGACCTTCTTCTTTAAGACCTCTTAAATCCTTTGTCTTAAGAGGAATAGGGTTGTCTTAAAAGAACAAACCTTGTCCTAAAGGAACTAGAGTTGTAATAAAGGGAGAGAGGGAGTGGATTAGACAACACTTGTCTTGAATTGAATTGTGTCTTGTCCTCATCTGTCGTCCCCTATTTATAGGATATGAGGGGGCACCAGATGAGAAGCCACACCCCTTAAGATGAGCCATATCTAATTTACATATCAGAAAACTAAAAGTCTTCAAGCAGAAGGACTCATCATTTTTGATACGTCGATTGCAGCCTTCCCCTGCGTGCGTGTCAAAGAGAGATGCATAAGGCATCCCAATTGAATTCAAAAAAATCTTGGTTTTGCCATGTGGTAAGACCATTCAAATCTAAATTGAAGAGGTGTGATAAGCAGATAAGAAGCACCTCCTTCTACCCAAAGCAAAAGGACTCTTCAAGTGCCTCTTCGTGTGATCTGCTGATCACCCGCACGCACTAATGGAAGAGGGATTATTTTGGCATCCCAATTCATTTTAGATAAATCTAAAAATTGCTACATGGAAAGGCCATTCAAAAATAAATTTAAAAAACTAGATAAGATGATAAGAGGCACCTCCTTCTATCCAAAGTAGAAGGACACTTCATGCACCCCTATGCATGATCTGATTTTCTACTGCGCATGCCATCAATTCCAAGGCCTTTTTCCCATGCCAAAAAAAAATCAAAAAAATTCCATCTCAACCTTGAGATGTGTGCTAGAGAGTGGAGGATGATGTGGGCTACCACATGGGTCTTAATCCCATATGAGAAGGACTCTTTTCCTTCTTGATGCACCAACGCACATGTCCAACAAATCTGTGCACTATCTAGAGTTCCAATCCCATTAGACTCTAACAAATGGTGCTCAAGAGGCTATGTGATGCCACCCAAGAGCAGCCACAACCTGACCCAAATCTAAATTAGCCTATGGTACAATTTAGTTTGATCAAAAAGCAAGATTCGAATCGATTTCGAATCTGATTCAAGGAGCTAGGGTTAGCCACATGTGCTAGCATGCTTACTGGCTATCCAATTGGATCCAAAATTTTAATCAATCATATCAAATAGATCCTTGACCAATTTCATAATATGTGTGACCCATTAGGTTCCACATCTAGCTAGTAGTAGATTCGAGTGTAAGTTGATCTATTTTAATTAGCATCCTTTTTAATCGATTAAGGTCCAAACTGTGCTAATCAGAGTTCAGAAATTAGAACTCTTTCTAATTGGCAATCAAATTAAACCTTTAATTTGATCAACTTTATAAGTTAAGATTGACATCTAGCAATGTATCATGATTATTTAAAAGATATAAAATTCGATAAAAATATCAAATATATCCCTCAGTGGCAAGTTATTGTATAATTCAATCCATCGATCATCCTACATCTCGAATATATTCATGAGTATGGAATCATGTCAAACTCAAATATATATTCATATTGATTCTCTATCAATCAATGATAATTCTAATGATGAAGTATTAAAAATTCTTTCTAATCTTCATCTTGCTTTGGCCAAAGACTTCTGAGTCATCTGTAGATGAGAATGCAATGGATGTTATATCCTTTTACTAGGAGTGATCGATTCTTTATTGACTGACTCACAACCTTCATACACATTTCATCGTATCCAGAACATCCTGTACATATCTTAATATTATACTTGGATATGAACCAAAATATGAATTCATGTGCATAAGATTCTATTATGGTCTTAGGTCTAAGGATCACTTGCATAACTCCCACTTAGAGAATGATCTTTTGATATTTAAGTAAGACTCTATAAGATATTCTCTATCGATGAGTCAATTCAGTGAACTCATTCATCAATGAGTACCCACATCTTTGATTAGTGTCTCATACAAGTGACTTTTAAATCAGTCACCCTCTCCATCGAGCATACATAGGATGTGTCAGTCTTTTCGAAATATTGATCTCCGACTCAATATTCTTACGATCAAAAATATTTAGGATTAAAATTTTAGATTTTTAGATTTCACAAGCATGAACTCTTCATGATCCTAAATGATTGTTCTAATCTATGAGGTTCATCATAATCTTATACACAATAAGATGTAGCTACAATGATGAGTCAGTACATCATTTCATTAACTAATAAAAAATATCATTACATGAGTTAAAAATTTACAAAAAAAAATTCTATCGTATCACTTATGTGATTGGCTTGTAGGGCACCCTTCTTTCAACTATGGTAATTTTGCAATATCTTCGGATCTTGTCAAGGATAGTTCTCTAGCATCTTCAGATCTCGTTGAGGATGATTCCTTATCTAGGATGGTACACTCCACGAGGAAGTCAGCCAACACTTGAACTTTTATTATCGATCGAGGCTGGAAGCTAATGATGAATTTTTCAAGTTCTATTATCCACTTTACCATGTGCCTAGTAGTGTCGATCCTTTGGAGGATCACCTTCAAAGATTGATAAATTAGGATGACCACTGAATGGGCTTGGAAGTAGGGTTAGAGATGCCATGCGGAAGTGATGAACACATGGATCATCTTCTCAGCCTTGGAGTATCTTGTCTCCATATCTCAATGAATCTTTTTTGTATAGTAGACTGGCCTTTGAGTTCTTACATTTTCTCGGATCAAAATCGAACTAATAGCATTAGGTGAAACAGCTAAGTATAATGATAACTGCTCACCTTCCTCAGGTTTGGAGAGAAGTGGAGGATATCTAAGATACCACTTGAGATCCTCGAATGTGGTTCAGCACTCACCCATCCACTTAAATGTCTTCGTCTACCTGATAGTCCCAAAAAAGGGAAGATACTTTTCAACCGATCTAGAGATAAATTGATTGTGGGCTGCAACTTGACCCACTAAGCTTTGGATTTTTCGCTTGATGGTCGGATGCTTCAAGTCGAGGATGTAGGACCTAGTGTGGTGCTCCCAAATCTCAGGGGACTAAGAAAAAGGTCAAGGTCTAAAGCCCAAGAGGCGTTTATGGGGGTTCTAAGGCTAGTTTGGATCCTAGGGTAAAAGGCTATTAGCCTTCATAGTTTCAAAGTCCAGAAGATTTACGCCTTGAGGGGCTAACTTGTATTAGACTAGATTTAAGTTTAAAGAAGATAAAATTGGATCAAGTCATGGGTATACATAGACTTGGGTGAGTGCAATCTCACATTGGGTTAGCCATGAGATTTTTTGGGTCTAGTCACATTGACATTGTATATAAGATACATTGTATGTGGATTTGATTAAGAAAATTAATAGAAGATTCTTTTCTCCCTCAACTTTCTCTCTCTTTCTCTCTCTCTATCTTCTCCATGCCACTAGAAGCAAGAAACCCTAGGATTTTTTGGTCGCCACACCAAAATAGGAAAGAAAGGAGGTGCTAGGGTTTCTAGCACCCCCTAGAGATTGCTGCCCCCTTATGCCCTGCTTCTTGGCCACCCAAGAGAGGTTCCACATCCCTTCTTCTACTAGTTAGGGGCTTCATCAAGGGTGCTTGCAGATCTAAAAGGAGAGTTTTAGATATGAAAGAGAAAAGATTTTGTTTGGAGAAGAAATCCTGTCAACAAGATCTATAAATTTGCTGAAATCCTGAAGACTGATTTTATTTTAGAGATTGGCTGGCCATCAAAGACCTCCACGACCCCTTATTACTGGTTCCAAGATCACCACCTGCAATGGAAAGATCTCAACATCTAGTATTAGAGCTTTGAAGTTTGATTTGGTGGAGAAAAGATCAAAGTTTCGCCTAGATCTTGGTAAGGAGCTGAACAGATTTTGTTTTGAACACTTTCTTATTTGTTGGTGTTTATTTCTTGAGATCTATGTGGGATGGCATCTAGTAGTATTAAGGTGGACTTTGAAAAGTTTGATGGTAAGAGAAACTTTAGCCTTTGACAGTAAAGAAAGAAGGATCTATTGGTGCAGAACAGGATCTATAAGGTCTTGGTTAGAGAAAGGCCAGAAAAGATCAGTGTAGAAGATTGGAAGGAGTTAGAGAAGATAGCTTTTAATACCATTAGGATGTGCTTGGCTGATCAGGTTCTATCTAAGGTTTGTATCGAAATCACGGTGAAGGGGCTTTAGGAGAGGTTAGAGAACACCTATATGGATAAAAATATAATAAACAAGCTGTGGTTGAAGAAGCAGTTGTACAGCTTGAGGATGCCCGAGGGGAGAGACTTGATTGTTCATATCTAGAAGTTCAATCAAGTTTGTTCAAATTTTATGAGTCTTGATGTAAGGATAGATGAGGAGGATAGGGCTCTCCTACTATTATGTTCACTCCCAATTTCATATGATGGTCTCATTACAACCCCGGTATATGGGAAAAAGACCTTAAATTTCGAGAAGGTGGTTGGAGTTCTCAGGTCAAATGAACAATGAAAAAAGCTATGTAAAGGGAGTTCAAATTTAGAGGTTCTTGCTATAAATGAAAAGCAAGGCAGTCTAAGGAGAGGGCTCGAGACAAGTCAAAAGGCATGTCAAAATCTCGAAGCAATCAAAAGGTCTGGAAGTGTTACAAGTATCATCAGCCTGGTCATCTGAAGAGGAATTGTCCACTTCTGAAGAATGAGAAGGGAAAGGGCTTTTCCAAGGGTGTTTCGACCAGCAGGAGTGGTGCACACTCATCTGAAGATAGTGGAGATGATTTACTAGTTGTATCAGATGGGACCACTGAGTATGATAGCCATTGGATACTTGATTCTATATGTTCACACTACTACACTTTACATCGAGAGTGGTTTGCTTCTTGTGAGAAATCTGATGGAGAAAGTGTAAGCCTTAGAGATGATCATCCACATAGGGTTGCTGGTGTTGGTACCATTCAGGTGAGGATGTATAATAGAGTCATACAGATACTCACCAATATAAAGCATGTGCCGGAGCTGAAGAAGAACCTAATTTCTCTGGGTTATTTGGAAAAGCAGAGGTATGCTTTTGATAGCCAACTGGATAGTGGGTGCTTGAAGATAATCAAGAGGGGCTTAATGGTGATGAGAGGGAGAAGACTGAGCAATAATCTATATAGGATGGAGGGCTCAGTAGTGATAGATAGTGCAGAGATACTTGCGGCAACATAGGAGGAATAGCTTGCTTACCAGCTGTGGCACTATCATATGGGGCACATGAGTGACAGGGGGCTTACTGAATTAAGCAAGAGGGGTCTGATTTTAGCACTAAAACAAGAGGAGAATGACCTATATAAGCCCTACATCTATGGCAAACAGCATAGGATAAGGTTTTCCAATAATACCAAGTGGAGTGAAGGCATTCTGGGGCTAGTTCACTCGGATGTATAGGGATTAGTGCCTGTTTCAGCTCGGGATGGAACTAGGTACTTTGTTACCATTATACATGACTTCTCTAAAAGAGTATGGGTATATCTGATCAGAAAAAAATCAGAGATGTTTGCCCAGTTTAAAATTTGGAAGAGCTAAAATCGAGAAGGAGATAGGGCAGCCAGTAAAGTGCCTGAGGTCTGACAATGGAGAAGAGTACACCAGCTTTGATTTCAGAAGCTACTGTGAGGAGAATGGATCAAATGCTAGTTCACAGTGAAGATGACACCCCAACAAAATGGCATGGTCGAGAGGATGAATGAAATATTGATAGAGAAGATCTGGAGCTTGAGGCTGCAAGTATCACTGTCTAAGACTTTTTGGGGTGATGCTCTAACTTTCTTGTATTTTCTTGTCAACAAGTCTCTAAAGGGAAGAGAAATTATTTCTCTTCGGATGACTTAGGTTGTATCTAAAAATTTTTTTATTAATCTACATGAATAAAGAGTAAATTCTTACCTGATTAGCAGCAGAACCAGAGATCAAATCTCAAATAATCTGATATAAACCTTTGCGGAGGCCTGAATATGCAGACCCTCTACTTCGCATGCACATCAGATGCTGCAGGAAGGCGGGATAAACTCCGATCTTCACAATCCAATCAAATAAGAGAGGAGATATGCTAGTGTGACACTTCACACCAGTAGGTGGGATGCCCAAGGAGGGCCCACGCCCAAAGGAGAAGGGGTGGCACCAAAGGGGAGAAGCTAAGGAGAAGAAGAAGGGCTTCTCTCTTCTCATGCCCCTCTCTCTCTCTTCTCTCAATCTAATTTGTTTGCTATGCATCCATAGATAAAAATCCTCTCTATTTATAGATGAATCTCATAACCCAATAAGTATAGGAGTCTTAACTCAATCTGATTTGAATCAGTCCAATACTCATGAAAGAAGGATTCCTACATGAGATAGAATTGCCATCACTTATGACAACCACTTTGCACCCACTTCC
The DNA here is from genome assembly GCF_000442705.2 of Elaeis guineensis. Classification (NCBI taxonomy): domain Eukaryota; kingdom Viridiplantae; phylum Streptophyta; class Magnoliopsida; order Arecales; family Arecaceae; genus Elaeis; species Elaeis guineensis. Next base: position 80,318,879 of record NC_026002.2, on the reverse strand, counting down.
TCACCCATATGGGATGCCCCAAACTAGCACCATTCCAAGTGTTGGTCAGCCCACATGAGAGAAAAATCTCAGTGCAAGTAGGATTTCTCATATCTCATTCAAAATAGATCCGATTCGAATTCAATTCAAAGCTGATTCGAAATAATTTCGAAAGGCTGTCAATCCCAAACTCTTTAAAATTTTTGTACCAAGTCTAACTTAGATTTTTGGACCCAATTAAGTCTAACTAATTTAGCTCTAATCTAGAATCAATTAGTATTTAAATCCAATCTTTCATATGCTCCATGGATCATAGATCAGAAACTGTTCATCCTCGAGATCGAACCTGAACATCATGTGTAGTGCTAGTTAGACATAGTCAACTCTTCAATTCTGTTTGATCCATAACTTAATTTTCAATCAGATTAGCTTATATGTTCAATCCAGACAAGTACTTTCAAATTAGAATATAAACATAGGTCAATTTCTTTCTACTTTGTCTGACTTGTGTGAGTGACTCCATAGATTCAGACACTAAGCCGATAGTACAGGAACCAATTTTTGCACTAATCGAGATAACATCTAGCAATGGTTCTCGATATCCAGATAGGTTAAATTATCATAAAAAATATTTTAGAATCCATGGTTACCTCATAATTTATTGTTTTGATCCTGAATGCTCTAGGATGGTCTCAGGTTAACTGTGAACCAAGATTACTTCATCCACATAGTATTTCAACCTTTCAAATCCATCTCATAGATTATCCTGGCCAAAGTTTTGCTAAACTGAAATACAGTGATACATTAACTCCAATAATTTAGAGGGATCAATCCCATCTTGATCCACACACAGACTTTGCAAGTACTTGACTGTATCCCGTAGCCTTCCGTCACTGTATTAGAAATTCAGATAGTTTGACACCAAAGCATAGTGAGTGCTTGCAAATCACTATGGTGATCTCAAGTCTGAAGGATACTTATATCCATGTATTTTGCGAGTAGCTCTTGACAGTGAAATACTCAGTAGGTGAATCACTTGTTCAGTAATGATGTACCCCTACATCTCACTAGGATGCCATATCAGTGTCACCATACTCCTTGGTTAAGAGGATAACCAACCCATATGACACACAATGACCTCCACTCGATAAACATTATCGTTCTGTAATAACATATCATTTGATTGTGAGCATGTTTAAGAACTATATGATAAATCTTCTCTTTATCGCATACTAGCATAGTTCTAAGGACTTCGTCACAACACAAGAATTTAAAAAAGATGTAACTTTATGATAAAAAATATCAGAATAATTTTTATTCAATAATCAATAATTCATATACAAAGATAAACTCAATCATCACACGATTGGTTTTAAGATACAATTTTCAACAACTCCCACTTGAATTAAAATCAATCGGGACAGTATCTTATACCCATCTTTCATTTAAAATTATCAAACTCTTTGATCTCGAGAGCTTTAGTGAAGGAGTCGGCTAAGTTCTTCTTTCCGTCGAACTTCTAAAGCTCGACGTCACCTTGATTCACGATCTCTCGTACTAGATGATAGCGGTGCAGAATATATTGCAGCATCCGATGCAGCATTATATTCTACTTCGCATTCAGAATCAGCCATAGTATATTGCTTGAAACTCTTTCAGCAAATAGCTCCTCCATTCAAGATAAATACGTAGCCTGATACACTTATACTATCATCATAATCTGACTGAAAACTGAAATTAGTATATCTCATAAGTTTCAAGTCAGTATCTCCATAGATAAGTCATTGGTGTTTAGTATTTCTCAAATACTTAAGAATTACTTTCACAATCTTCTAATACTTCTCATCCGGATCAGACTGGTACCTACTCACTACTCTTAATGAATAAGTCACATCCGATCTCGTATATATTATAGAGTGCATGATAGATCCCACTGTCGAAACATATGGTATTCTACTCATACGCTCTCTCTCCTCAGGAGTTATCGAACAATCCTTCTTGGAAAGAGTAATTCTATAGCCTATTAGAAGATAGCCTTTCTTAAAATTATCCATATTGAATTGCTTCAACAAGATATCAATGTACATGAATTGGGACAATCCAAGCAACCTTCTAGATCTATCCCTACAGATCTTCATCCCAAGGATGTAGAATGCTTCTCCTAAGTCCTTCATGGAGAACTGTGATGATAACCACAGCTTCACAGTCTGCAAAGTCAGGACATTATTTTTTAGTAACAGTATGTCATCCATATACAGTATAAAAGAGATCACTACAGAATCGAAAGCCTACTTGTAGATGCAAGGCTCTTCTCTATTCCTAATGAAGCCATATATTTTGATCACCTTATCAAAATGCATGTTCCAACTCCTAGACACCTGCTTAAGTCCATAAATAGACCTTTTCAGTTTGCACACTTTCATCTCATTTGTGGATGTGAACTCTTCAGGTTGTATCATATACACCTCTTCTTCTAGCTTCTCATTAAGGAAAGCGATTTTGACATCCATCTGCCAGATCTCATAATCTAAGTGTGCAGCGATAGCAAGCATAATCCGGATGGACTTAAGCATTGCCACAGGAGAGAACGTCTCGTCATAGTCAATACCATTACACTGACGGTAATCCTTGGAAACTAGACGGGCTTTATAGATCTCTACCATTCTGTCTGCTCCTTTTTTCCTCTTGAAAATCTATTTACACCCTATGAGTTTTATCCCTTCAGATAGATCAACTAATGTCCATACACCATTAATCTCTATGAACTCCATCTCAGATTTCATGGCCTCAAGCCATTTCTGGGAGTCAGGCCTTTGCATGGCCTCCAAATAGGTGATCGGATCCTCATCATTCTCATCAAGCTCGATAGAGTTACCATCTCAGATCAAAAAATCATAGTATCTGTCTGGCTGATGCAGTACTCTACAGGATCTCCTTAATGGTGTCTCTATTGGCTCCAGATTTGATTCACCAATTAAATTTAACTCTGTGTGTCAGTCCTTCTACTTTATGAACTTCATCAAGTTCAATTTTACAGGTATTAGCTCCTTCATCAAGAATTTTTTTTTCAAAAAGGCTGTCCGACTGCTGACAAACACCTTTTATTTTGCAGTGAGGTAGTAGTACCCTTTAGTTTTCTTTGGGTACCCTACGAATAAGCATCTATCAGACTTAAGTCCAAGCTTATCTATCTTTAAATACTTGACATAAACTGGACACCCCCAGACCCTAAGGTGTGAGAGCACCGGCTTACGTCCAGTCCATATCTCATATGGAGTTTTATCAACAGACTTGCTGGGCACCTTATTCAAAATGTAGCAGATAATTTTTAGAGCATATCCTCAAAAAGAGACTGACAGACTCACAAAGTCCATCATGGATCGGACCATGTCTAACTAAGTTCGATTTCTCTTCTCCGATACTCCATTATGTTGTGGTATTCCAAGAGGGGTCTACTGTGAAAGAATCACATTCTCTTCTAGATATGTTAGGAACTCACTGGTGAGGTATTCACCTTCTCGATCTGATCGAAGGGTCTTAATACTCTTTTCAGTTTGTTTCTCTACTTCAGTATGGAATCGTTTGAATATTTCAAATGATTCTGACTTATGCTTCATAAGATAAATATACCCATACCTCAATAGATCGTCTGTGAATGTAATGAAGTAGTAGTATCCTCCTCTGACACTTATATTCATAGATCCGCATATATCAGTATGTATTAGACCTAAGACATCACTGGCTCTTTCACCTTTTTTCTTAAAAGGTGACTTAGTCATCTTACCAAGTAGGCAAGATTCGCAGGTAGATAATGATTCACAATTATCTACCTCAAGGATACGTTCCTTGATCAACCTATCAATCCTACTCTTGTTCACATGACCAGCCTACAATATCAAAGGTAGGATTCACTAACATTATCTAACTTAGGATGTTTACAGGCTGTGTACATTACACTAACAAATCGTGATATTATATATATACTATGTTTTAATTGTCCACGCATAATTGTAGTATCATTCATAATGATATCACAAAAATCATCCTTTATTATAAACTTGTAACCAAGTTAGGCCAAAAAGTCTACAGAGATGACATTCATAAAAAAAAAGGGACAATAATGACAATCATCTAACATGACACTATTGAATTTGAAGACAAGTTGTAAAGTTTTTAAAGCCAGAACTAGAACATGACTTCCATCTCCAACATTAAGGAACCGTTCATCCTCTCAAAATTTTTTACTTATCTGTAGTCCCTGTAATGAATTGCATATATTAATAGAACTTTCGATATCTAATATCCAGATAGTACTATCACAAATAGAGAAATTATAAAGAGTTATCATGTAAGTACCTTATGAAGCAATCGTTTGCTTCTTTCTCTTATTTTTAAGCCTGTTTGGATCAAGGATAGCTATATAGCAGGACAATTTCTTTTTCAATGATCCAGTTTCTTGCAGAAGAAGTACTCTGCCTAGCTCTTGTCAATTTTTGATGGTTTGCTCCACTTAGGATCGACGGCATGAGATTTTTGTACTTTTTTTTTATTTTCTCTCCTAGAGAATCGACATCCTACAGATGAACCTCCCACTAAATTCATTGGCTCCCTTTAGAGCTGGTGATCCTTCTCAAAAATCTACAGTAACCCTAGCAAACCATGATAGTTCACCACAGGCTTCATCATTCTATAATGACTGAGAAAGGATAGGTAGAATTTTGGTAGCGAATTGAGGATAACATCTTTGCCTAACTATTCATGCAATAGAAAGTCAAGTTTGCTAAGGTATTCAATCTGCTGAATCATGTACAATACATGATCGGTGAATGAAGCCTCTTCTCGCATACGGATATTGAACACTGTACAAGAGATTTTGTGTCTCTTCGCATCCTCAGGGGTGTCGAAGGACTCATTCACATTTGAATGATCTTCTCTGGCTACGCATCCTCAAACTTACGACTAAGTTCGTCGTTCATAGCTATCCTCATCACACAACACACAGTCGTGCAGTCATTGAGCCACTTCATGTAAGTGTCTCTCATGGTACGAGAAGTATTGACTGCAGATTCTTCAGGTGCCTCATCCGTAAGGACATATAAAATTTTCTCGTGCTCCAAGACGATCTTCAACTTTCGATACCAGCTATCGAAGTTGGGTCCGATGAGCTTGTCACTATCCAACAGCGTACGGAGGGATAGTGTGTTGGCCATAACTGAAAGAAAAAATTTTAGCCTATTAGTATATGAATTATTTTTAATCTTAAAGATATAGACTTTAGTCTAAAGATCCTCCCACTATTTTTATGAATTGGTAGCCTCTACCTCCAACTCAAGGAATTACACTAATTTCTTAGCGGGCACTAGAATCCACACGGACTGCATTCGAGTCCGAGTGTGGCTCAACTAACCTTAGTGCACCCATGGGTAGGTTCATAACCAATTGTTTCTCCAAACAACTTCTAGCAATTATGTTTTTCCCCAGGCATCCCTTCAGCAGGCATGTGGCATCTCCACTGAAAATTTTGGTTAGGTCCAACCATTAACATGACACACCAAATGCATCCAACAAATGGATGTCTAGGCTTGAGTGTGGCTCGACCAATCTGAGCATTGATCTAAAAGTACATCATGATGGTCATATGATGAATGATAATTGTAATACGTAATAGACACCAAGCGTGTGGCACCTCCAATGCTTATTTGAAATATTAGACTCATTATCATGCATCTTAATAGGAGGTTATGATCAAGTTATCCCATAACTTTATCATTTTATAGACCTAATAATTTAAAAAAAAATAATTTTATCGATCTGAGAATAAGAGAAGAAGTCAACCTGCAAGCTGTAAATCCTCCCACTGACTTCATCAAGTTATGTAAAGAATTAAACACAAGTTGATCTAAAAATACTTAAATCAGTCACACTGGTTTACCTTAATGGCATCAGTCTGTACGAATCGACTAGTAACCTAATCAAAACATAATGTACCATATTGGCCAGATAAGTGAGATCAGTGGGAAGGATGTGCCCCTAACTCACTGTAGACGTATCTAAGTGAATAGCTTTCAATTAAAAATTACTTGATCGAATCTGTCAAACTTATCTTAGACACCAACTGGTTAATTAGTTTTGATTTGATCCACCAGAAGATTCGAGCTCAACCATGGAGCCATGATCATGGTTCATTTATTAGGGTCAAACACATGGACTTGATCAAACTTCAACTATTAAGATTGATTTAGAGAAATACTAACCTAATCTAATTCAACATCTGATTACATTTAATCAATTTTTTTTATTTGGTCTATATGTATTTCTAATCTTAGGTCTAACTCATTAGAAGGACTTGATTCAAGCTAACCCATTGCCCATCATTTTATGTGATATCTTAAAGATCTTCAATTCTCAAATCTAGATCATTCAAAGCTTAATTCAAAATTAAGTGTGTGAAACGTATGTTTCAGTCTATAGAATTATTCTATAAGAGTTTCAGGTGAAGCATACTATATATTTTAATTTATAAAAATAAATTTTCATAATATATTTAACAATTAAACATACATAGGTATGATTTAAATTTCATACAAACATCTCATGCATCATGATAATTTTTAGATCAATACCAATTACATCTTATGTAACATGTAATTCAGATATAAAATAATTTTATATCTAAATTTTATCCTATTGTAATGAATCATAAATTACTTTAGATCTAATCTAAATATATTTATGATCAAAATAATACATAAAAATCTATTCACTTTTTTTCTTCATGAAACGGATCACAACGACACCCCTACACGTCATAAGAGAACTCACCGAATAGGTAAAAGAGAGATTAATCTCTTCAATCTCCTATGATCGGATAGTTTGATGATCTCATCAATCCAAGTACTAGACTACTAAGATCTAAAATTTAATTTCATGTATAATTACATCAACATGCATTTATAGATAAAATAATTTTGTGTCATGAACATATCTTTGATCTTATCAATTATGTTCTTCATTTAATCTAATTAGATTTGATGTATCATTATATCATATCTGAAGCACACCTTATACTGATTATAAAATATCAATTTTAAATTTAATATTATATAAAAAATTAATTAGATACAATCATGAATACATAAGAAATAAATTTTTGATAAAATCTATTTTCACACAGTGCTGAATTTTGATAGGATTTAAATCTAAATATCCATTGAAATAGATCCAATTCAGATCTAAAATAAAATCTACTTCATAGTGAAAATAAAAATAATAAAATTTTATTAAAATAAATTTAGAATAGATTTTAATTCACATTATTATTTCATAAAAAATTCAGCAACAGTAAAATTCTGTTATAACAAACTTATAACAACCTCAATCAATAATTGATTAGGATCATCTAATTCAATCAAAATCAGATCAAAAATTTTATATAAATAGATTTTAATCAGATTTAATATCTCACAAAAAATTTTAATTATATCTTATATAATTAATTTCAAAAAATTTAGGTATGCATACATGTATTTCAGACCTACTCTGATACCAATTGAAGGGAAGGGAAACTGTTTCTCTTTGGATGACCCAGATTGCATCTAAAATTTTTTTTATTAATCTATATGAATAAGAATCATTGATTAATAGTAGAATGAGAGATAAAATCTCAAATAATCTGATATAAATTTTTACAGAGGTCTGGATGTGCAGACCCTCTACTTTGCATGCACGTCGATGTCATAGGAAGATGGGATAAACTCTGATCTTCACAACTCAATCAAATGAGGAAGGAGATGTGCTAGTGTGACACCTCACACCAGCAGGTGTGACACACAAGGAGGGCCCACGCCTAAGGGAGAAGGGGCGGTATCAAAGGGGAGAGGCTAAGGAGAAGAAGAAGGGCTTCTCTCTTCTCACACCTCTCTCTCTTCTCTCTTCTCTCAATCTGATTTGTTTGCTATGCATCCATAGGTAGAGACTCTCTCTATTTATAGATAAATATCATAACCTAATAAGTATAGGAGTCCTAAGTCAAATCTGATTTGAATCAGTCCAATACTCATGAAAGAAGAATTTCTACATGAGATAGAATTACCATCACCTATGACAACCACTTTGCACCCACTCCCTCACCCACATGGGATGCCCCAAACCAACACCATTCTAGGTGTTGGTTGGCCCATATGAGAGGATAATCTCAGTACAAGTAAGATTTCTCATATCTCATCCAAAACGGGTCTGATTCGAATCCAATTCGAAGCTAATTCAAAATAATTTTGAAAGGTTGTCAATCCCAAACTCTTTAAGACTTTTGTACCAAATCTAACTTAAATTTTTAGATCCAATTAAGTTTAATTAATTTAGATCTAATCTAAAATTAATTAGTATTTAAATCTAATTTTTTATATGCTCTATGGATCATAGATCAGAAACTGTTCATCTCCGAGATCAAATCTGAACCTCATGTATAGTGCTAGCTAGATATAGTCAACTCTTCAATCCTGTTTGATCCATAACTTAATTTTCAATCAAATTAGCTTATATATTCAATCAAGATAAGTACTTTCAAATTGGATATATAAACATAGATCAATTTTTTCTTACTTTATCTGACTTGTGTGCGTGACTCCGTAGGTTCAAACACTAAGCTGATAGTATAGGAACCAATTTCTACACTAATCGAGATACCATCTAACAATGATTTTTGACATCCTGATAGATCAAATTATCATAAAAAATTATTTCAAAATCCATATACATGGTTATCGCATAATTCATCCTTTTGATCCTGAATGCTCTAGGATGGTCTTAGGTTAACTGTCAATCGAGATTGCTTTATCCATATTGTATTTCAACCTTTCAAATTCATCTCATGGATTATCTCGATCAAGACTTTGCTAAATTAAAATACAGCGATATATCAACTTCAATAATTTGAAAGGATCAATCCCATCTTGATCCACACACAGACTTCATAAGTACTTGACTATACCCATTAGCTTTTCATCACTGCATTAGAAATCTAGATAGTTCGGCACTAAAGTATAGTGAGTTGCTTGCAAGTCACTATGGTGATCTCAGGTCTGAAGGATACTTATATCCATGTGTTTCACAAGCAGCTCTTGACAGCAGAATGCTCAGCAGGTGAGTCACTTGTTCAGTAATGATATACCCTTACATCTCACCTATATGCCATACCAGTATCACCATACTCCTTGATTAAGAGGACAACCAACCTATATGGTACACAATGACCTCCACTCGATAAACATCATCATCTTGTAATGAAGTATCATTTGGTCGTGAACATGTTTAAGAACTATACAATAAATCCTCTCTTTATCGTATACTAGTATAGTTCTAAGAACTTCATCATAGCACAAAAGTTCAAAAAAGATATAACTTTGTGATGAAAAATATCAGAATAATTTTTATTCAATAATCAATAATTCATATACAAGGATGAACTCAATCATCACACAATTAATTTTAGGACACAATTTCCAACAATCTCCCTATAAAAAATTCAATAGAAAAATTTTAGAGGAGGTCTGGAGTAGAAAAAAGGTGGAGCTTGGCCACTTGAAGATTTTCGACTGGCTAATCTATGCATTAGTGGGGGAGCCGAAAGGAGCAAGTTGGACCTGAAGTCATAGAAGCTAATCTTCATCATGTATCCATAGGGCATCAAGGGTTACCTACTAGTGGATCCTCATTCTCAGAGATCCACGATCAGTAGGAATGTTATATTTGATGAGAAGAGTATCTTGAAGAAACTGGATGGTGTGGATGAAGCTAAAAAGGCTAGGCAAGACAGCAGTGGATAGCATTCGCTATCAGATGATGTGCCTTCAACTTCTACTTCCAATCATATTCATTTGATGTAGAGATGAGCAGGCATGTTTCCACACCTGTGGAGGACAAACGAGGAGGGTCATCTGTATGGAAGGAGGTGCAAAGGCAGCCACACACAACAGACTTACAGGACAGTGCAAGGGGAGTGGCACTGCACAAGCCGAAGTGTACCATCCATAAGCTGATGTGGTATTGCATTGATGAAACCATTTCTATGCTCTCATCACTGCCCATGGAGATCTAGAGATATTTGAGGAGATCGAAAGTCATGGATGCAGGCAATGATGGAGGAGATGGAGTCTCTCAGGAAGAATCAGACATGGCAACTTATGGATCTACCTAAAGGTGCTCAACCGATTGGCTCCAAATGAGTTTTCACTAGAAAGGAGGCACCTTTAGAGCAAGGTAGAGTGAGGTATAAGGCTTGGCTCCTAGCCAAAGAATACTCACAAAGAGTAAGAGTGGATTACTCAGAGGTTTTCTCTCTAGTCGTCAGGCATACATCCATCAGGGTGCTGTTAAGTATTGTTACAGCTCAAAACTTGAATTTGGGATAGATGGATATCAAGACAGCATTCCTCTATAGATATCTAGAGGAGAGTATTTTCATGGAGAAACCACAAAGGTTCAGAGAGCCTGGGTCTGAGGAGGAGGTTTGTTTGTTGAAGAAATTGTTGTACGTATTGAAGCAGTCGTCAAGATAGTGGTATAAATGATTTGATACTTTTATGAGGAGTATTGGACTTTTCAGGTATGAATATGATCCATGTGTGTATGTTAAGTCTCTAGACGATGGGTCTAAGGTGTGCTTACTCTTGTATATGGTTGATATACTGATAGCAAGCAAGAGTAAAAGGGTTGTACAGGAATTCAAGGCAGCCTTGTCTTGAAAGTTCGAGATGCAGGACTTGGGGCCTGCAAAGAAGATCCTAGATATGGAGATCCTCAGAGATAAAGCCAAGGGGCTGCTGTATTTGTCTCAGGGAGGCTACATATGAAAGGTCTTGGAGAGGTTTGGGATGAAAGAAGCCAAACCGACAGCGCTGCCACTTATCGAAGCCTTTCGAAGACTATGTCACCACAAACTGAGGTGGAGGCTCAGAAGATGGAGAGAGTGCCATATGCCTCTAGTGTGGGGAGTATAATGTACGTCATGGTATGTTGTAGATCAGATTTAGCCCACACAGTGAGTCAGATTAATAGGTTCATGGCACGGCCTGGCAAGGAGCACTGGCGAGCACTGAAGGGGATCTTCAAATATTTTGTGGGTTTAGTTGGAGTCGGCATTTGCTATGGATAGTAAGGAGGTGCTGAAGGATACTCTAATATGTCTAAGGAGGCTTGGGGTTAGATAGAAGGGTTCATGGATATGGATTTTGATAGAGATGTGGACGCCCAACGTTTGACGATAGGGTGTGTGCTTAGTTTGAACAGAGGTCCCATTTCATGGAGATCTTTCTTGCAACCTATGATGGCCTTATCCACTATTGAGATGGAGTATATTGGCATCATAGAGGCAGCGAAAGAGGCTCTATGGCTGAAGGGCTTAGTATTGGAGATAGGCTTCATACAGAAAGTTGTCAGGGTGCATTGAGATAGCCAGAGTGTATTGTTGCTTGCTCAGAACTCTATCTATTATATGAGAATGAAGCATATCGATATTAGGTACCATCGGATCAGAGAGCTTATGGAAGAAGGTGAGGTGGAGCTGGTGAAGGTTCACACAAGAGAATCTAGCTGATGCACTTACGAAGGTACTTCTATAGGATAGCTTTCACAAATATGTGGTACTGATGGGATTGATGGATAGGATGGAGTTTGCTAAGGCCTTGGGACACCAAGGTAAAGATTTTAGGACCTGGTATGGTGCTCCCAAGGCTTAGGAGATCAAAAAAAAAATCAAGGTCCAAAGCCTATGAGGCATTCATGGAGGTTCTAGGGCTAGTTTGAATCCTAGGATGAAAAATTGTCAGCCTTCACAATTTCGAGGTCCAGAGGATTTGGGCCTTGAGGGGCTAACTTGTATTGGGCTATATTTGAGTCTAAAGGAGGTGAGATTATATTAAGTCATGGGTGTACATGGGCTTGGGTAAATGCAATCTCACATTGGGTTAGCCATGAGACTTTTTGGGTCTAGTCACATTGACATTGTATATAAGATACATTATGTGTGGATTTGATTAAGCAAATTAATAGAATATTTTTTTCTTCCTCAACTTTCTCTCTCTTCCTATCTTTTTCATGCCACCAGTAGCAAGAAATCTTAGGGTTTCTTGGCTGCCACACCAAGATAGGAAAGAAAGGATGCGCTAGGGTTTCTAGCACCCCCTAAAAATTGCCACCCCCTTGTGCCCTCCTTAGCCGCCCAAGATAGGTTCCTGATAAGTGATGTATTTTTATATTTATTGTAGGTATTTTTGATAATTTATGGTGCTTACATCTTCTTAAAAACTTAATTTCATGAATTTATTAATTTTTTTTGAAAAATAAATAATTTAAAAAAAATATGAAATTAGATATATTTATAAAAAAATAGATGTTAATTTAATTAAATAATTTAAGCATCAAAATAAAAAAAAAATTTTGAAAAATTTAATGCATATTTTTTTTAATTTTTCAAAAAAAAATTAGAGCAAAAATAGAGCCAAAATATCTTTAAAAAATCTAAAAATAGCCTCCGATACAGGTGGACCGGCCGCTCGGTCCACAGAGCTAGAGTGCGGTCTACGAGAATAGTTTTGCGGTCACAGGCATGGCTTACAGTGAGAGAAGGATTCTGGGCATAATCCAATGGCTGACATCCATCCCGACCCAGATCCGACGGTCCACATTTGCTGTCGGTTTATAAGAAGAGGATTTTCACAATCTGACGGCCAGAAGCGATCTATCACACGATCAGATGGTTGAGAATGAATCCGACTGAGAGAAGGATTAAAACATTAATTTTTTGAGCAGATCTGGATGGTTCAAGCCTGATCCGATGGTCAGAAATATTTCTAGAAGATTAAAATGATTTCTAAGGATTTTAGGACTCCTTTTCCTATCAAAAAATATGAAAAATTTATCTATAAATAAGGGGTCCGAGAATAAGTTTAGAAAGCAAAAAAATTGAGTAGAAAATATAAAAAAATAAAAAAATAGATAGATTTAGGAACCTAAGGAGAAGAAGAAGAAAAGTCAGTTCGCTCTACGAAGTATAAAAGAAGATGGAGAAGTCATCAACCATCTTTCCAACGAGGCTGTGCTGATCAACTTCAGATTCTTGTTATAGTTTTATTTTTATTTTATTATTATTTTTTTAAATTTTTTATATTTGAATTTCAATTCTAGTTAATGAAAAATTTATTTTCTTACACTTTAAATTTCTGTCTTTTATTTTTCACAAGTAGATGCTAGGATCTAATTAGTAGATCTTAGTATCAATTTATTTTATGTACTTTAAATTTTTATTATTTATTTTTATCATAAGTAGATGTTAGGATCTAGTTAGTAGATCTTAGTATTCAATTTATTTTTCACACTTTTAATTTTTATTTTCTGACTTAAATTACTTTCTTCAAAATTTTATTTTTTTTTACAAAATCAAAGATTTCAAATCAAATTCTGCCTTCTCTGTGAATTCGACCTGACTCACTACTTTCTATATATTTTTAATTTTTATTAAAATCAAAATTTGATTGATAATCACGATGTCCTAACGAGAGCATCTTGATCTTATTAAATTTTTGGCACCGTTGCCGAGGAAGGCATCAATTTTAATGTTTGATTTTTTTAATTTTTTTATAAATATAGTTTACCAATTTTTTTGATTTTTTTTATAGAAAAAAAAAGAGAGATAGAAAGCTTCCAATTTTGTTTGGTGAGATCTATCCTAATCCTAACCCTAATTATTTTTTTTAATTATTATTTTTTTTTCAAATTAACCTAAAATTTATCCACATAAACCTAATAAAAGTCACATGACAAGAGTAGAAACTTAATTGTTAGAAGCATTCATCATCTTAGATTTACTTTTGGTGATCGCTGGAGACAAGGTAAGCTTTCAAGTTTGATTAATTTCATGTATCTAATTTAGTTGCATAGAATCCCTTATTTGAAATTGGTTGTGCATATTCATCTCAAATCAATTTAAGGGCAATATCTATAACAAGACAAGGTAAAGATTTTATCACCCTTTCTTAGTCTAAAAACAACCAACCAGCATCCCGTATTAATCCAAATCTAACTAAAATCAAGTAGACATTGGCTCCTAGGATCAATTGAGTTTAGTTTGAGTATTATGGTGAAGTCAAGTGCAAAAAAAGTTCAGACTCACCCCTGAAACTAGTATCTAAGGCTAGAGGTTATGAAGGCTCAGCCTAAGTGGACTCGTGGTTATCTAATTAGTTCCGTTAGCTTATCTGGCCAATTCAATTTATGTCTAAGGCAAGCAACGGAGGGACCCCCATGACCCCACTAGTTGAAAAAAGTAAGAATAAACCCAATTTGTATCTAGGCTAAGCCACTCTATATCAAACTGTTAGGTCTAAGAAATCCATAGGTGTCTAGGTTTATTTGTTTGCTAACTTGATTGTAATTAACACTTAACCACAACTAATTCTTCTCATCTTTTATCTTTAGGTCTAGGGCTTTCTTAAGAATCTCACCTTTAGAACTTCTCTCTTTCTTTCTCTTCTCTTCTCTTTATCTTTCTTCTTAAAAAAAAAATTTCTGAACCACACATATTAGGGTTTACACTGGTACATACATGGTATAATTTTTTCTGACCTAGTTGAACCTAATCTTAAAATTGAATGACTGATCCATGTTAAACATGAAAATCAAATGGTAGAAATTCTGAAAACTACCTAGGTAGATGAAGAAATATTTTATTTTTTCTACCTATAATCCATCGATGTTTCCATCATTCTATGAGACCAAATATTTTGACTCTAGTCCTAAGGTCGATTTGAACTTGTTAGCCCAAAAATTAGATAAAGTCGACCTTCTTATAGATAAATGCCTAACCCTAGATCTACAATCTCCTACGCAATATACACAACCTTCTAATTATCAGGAGATTTATTCTATCTGTGCTAGCCCAGCCCATTATGTGAGTGAATGTCCTATGGCTACACAGTTTTTACCTTTCATCCAAGAACAAGTTCAAGCTGCTCAAGGTTACTCTAATCCTGTCAATAACCCATTCTTAAATACATATAACCAAGATTGGAGGAATCATCTCAATTTTTTTTGGAGACCCCAATAGACTCAGGCTCAGATCCAAATTTTTTCGATGCAGAACTTTCAGAATAGGCCCTAATACCAAAATTATGCCTATAATAGTGGTCAGCCTACTCAACCATCCTATTACAATCAGCCGTCATACCCACCTCCTCAACAGACTAATCAGCCGATGATAGATTCAACCAACTCCAACAAATGATTATGACCCAACAGCAATCTCTCGTCAGGCTAGAAGTATAAATAGGTCAATTAGCTGAGTTTTTCATGAGGAGAAAACTAGGTCAATTATCGAGCCAACAAATATCAAATTTTGAAAATGATCCACCCATCCACCAACCACTTGGATCTAGTCATCAATCCAATGTCCCACCTAAGAATCCTCAATTTGAAAATGACAAAGTAATCTTTAGACTTAAAAGTGATAAGATTCTTAAGGACCGATACCAAGACCAGGTGAAAGAGGCTAGTACTGATGCTAGCCAAAATGAGAATTTGGAAGAAGAGGTTAGTAATGAGACTAACCCAATAGAAAAATTTGATCTCAAAACTGATACTGAGAAGAGAGCAGATAAGTCACTCGAGATATATTCATCAAGAGTTTTATTTTTTTCAGTCCTAGAAATCGGTTCTTCCACTTTAGAATCACCATCTCCTCTAAAACTAAAATTATCCTTGGTCACATCTAAGTATACATGTTTTGAATCAAGTAACACCTTTTCAGTACCTATTGTATCGAACTCAACTCTTAACCTAAAAACTCAATTCATAAGCATTTTAGAAGAAGAAATAGGAGAAATTATTAAAGGGACTATAAATGGGTTTGTGACTTATCTTACTACAATTAAGAACAAAGATATGAAATACTTTTTGAAGATTGGCGATAAAAAAGTAAAATTTATTATAGGCCATCTTTCTAAGATTGGCAATCCAAAACTATTAAAATTTATCAATCCAATATTTGACACAGGATAGGTAGGAATTGGCATAGTCTGGTTGAAGATGGTAAACTTAGCGCTTCCTGGAAGGCAACCCAATTTTTCAATTTTTATTTTTAGCTTTTGCTTTTTTTTATATTTTTTTAGATTAATCAAATCTTACTTAGTATCTTTTGTAGGGATCTGAAGATAATCTTGGCTAAGTTGGGAGAGAATCAATTTTAAAAAGACTTATGGATCAGGTGGTATCTCTCTTTTTCTTTCTTCTTGCATGCACCCTTCATTTTTTCTACTCCATTGAGGACAATATCGATTACATTGAGGGAGAGAATAAAAAAATTTTTAAGTCCTCAAGTTAGTATTTAGCATTTAAGCACCTAATTACACTTAAGAATCAAGTTAAACCAAATATTTTTTAAAAAAAATTGATGCACAGATCAGAGAGTTTGTGAGATATTGAGGGATCAAGTATTAAAAAAATTTAATAAAGAGTTAAGTTTAGAATTTAAATAATTTTTTTTGAGTATTTCTAAATTTTTCTACCAGTATGAAAGAAGAGTTTACTTCTTATGGACTTATGTAGGGTAACTATATGTTTCTTCATATATAAAAAAAAAATTTAAGTACTTCATGCTGAGTAACCAGGCCTTTTTGCCTAAGTAAGCATTGAGTTTCACGTCCAAAGATATGAAGGGCAAAGAAGCTTTGTTGTAAAGTTAGTTTTAACTTGTAGTCTGTTTGATTCGAGTAAATAGGTCTGAAGGGTATTCTATACCTAGTGCCCTAAAGCCATCTGGTTTAGAAGTCATTGGCTGAAAACTTGCTACATGGGTCAAACAGAAAGCTTAAGGGGTTAAGACACTCAATAGCAGTACAACGTTAAAAAAAAATAAAAAAAAGAGAGAAAAAAAAATTAATCCATAAATGAAGGATGAAAGTAACAATATACTTGTCTATATGAAGATTAATGATTTGGAGATAAAGGTAGGAATAATTTAAAAAAATTCAAAAAAAGTTTAGTGTTCTTAGTTTAACTCCCACTTTGATGAGTATTAATATCCTAATGACATACCTCACTCACGCTATACTGAATATCAATAGCTTTTTGAAAATTATTTGATGAAATTTGAAACTTTAAGTTAAACAGTACTTAATTCTAAATTCTTTCTTTACTCGAGGACGAGCAAAGTTCAAGTTGGAAGCTATGATAAGTGATATATTTTTATATTTATTATAGATATTTTTGATAATTTATGGTACTTACATCTTCTTAAAAATTTAATTTCATGAATTTATTAATTTTTTTTGAAAAATAAGTAATTTTAGAAAAAATATGAAATTAGATATATTTATAAAAAAGTAGATGTTAATTTAATTAAGTAATTTAAGCATCAAAATGAAGAAAAATTTTTGAAAAATTTAATGCATATTTTTTTTTATTTTTTCAGGCAAAAATTGGAGCAAAAATGGAGCCAAAATATTTTTTAAAAAAAACCTAAAAATAGCCTTCGATGCACGGTGGACCGGTCGCTCGATCCACAGAGCCAGAGCATGGTCCACGAGAATAGTTTCATGGTCCACAGGTATGGCTCACAGTGAGAGAAAGATTCTGGGTGCGATCCAATAGCTGACATCCATCCCAACCCACATTCGACGGTCCACGTTTGCTGTCGATTTATAAGAAGAGGATTTGCACGATCCGATAGCTCAGAAGTGATCTATCACATGATCGGATGGCTGAGAATGAATCTGACTAAGAGAAGGATTAAAATATTAATTTTTCGGGCAGATCTGAGCAGTTCAAGCCTGATCCGACGGTCAGAAATATTCTTAGGAGATTAAAATGATTTCTAAGAGTTTTAGGACTCTTTTTTCTATCAAAAAATATGAAAAATTTATCTATAAATAAGAGATCTGAGAATAAGTCTAGAGAGTAGAAAGTGTAGAAAAAAATAGAAAAAAAAATTAGATAGATTTAGGGACCCAAGGAGAAGAAGGAGAAAAGTCAGTTTACTCTACGGAGTACGAAGGAAGATGGAGATGTTATCAACCATCATTCCGACGAGGCTGTGCTGATCAACTTCAGATCTTTGTTACAATTTTATTTTTATTTTATTATTCTTTTTAAATTCTCTGTACTTAAATTTTAATTCTAGTTAATGAAAAATTTATTTTCTTGCACTTTAAATTTTTATCTTTTATTTTTCATAAGTAGATGCTAGGATCTAGTTAGTAGATTTTAGTATCAATTTATTTTATATATTTTAAATTTTTATTATTTATTTTTATTACAAGTAGATGCTAAGATCTAGTTAGTAGATCTTAGTACCTTATTTATTTTTCACACTTTTAATTTATATTTTTCGACTTAAATTGCTTTCTTCAAAATTTTATTTTCTTTTTACAAAATCAAAGATTTCAAATCAAAATCCTACTTTCTCTATAGATTCGACCCGACTCACTACTTTCTATGTATTTTTAATTTTTATTGAAGTCAAAATTTGATTGATAATCATGGTGTCCTAACGACAACATTGTAAGCGTGTCAGATCCACACCCTTCTTCTGCTGGTTAGGGGCTTCATTAAGGGTGCTTCTAGATCTGAAAAGGAGAGTTTCAGATCTAGAAGAGAAAGGGTTTTGTTTGGAGAAAAAATCCTGTCAACAAGATCTATAAATTTACTGAAATCCTGAAGGCTAATTTTGTTTTGGAGATTGGCTAGCCATCAAAGACCTCCATGACCCCTTGTTTGCTAGTTTCAAGATTACCACCTGAGAGGGAAAGATCCCAATCGAGGAGAGCTCAGATCTTCTCCAGGTTGGCTTCTATCCCTTGTTGGGTCACTAAAAAGCTAAAAAATTTCTCTGATGTGACCTCGAAGACACATTTGTTCGGGTTCAGCTTCATCTTATGTCGTCGTAATTTATCAAAAGCTTCCTCAAGGTTGGCAATGTATCGATTAGCTTTCATACTTTTGATGAGCATGTCGTCGACGTAAACTTTCATATTATGGCCTATCTGGTGTTTATACACCTTATTGACGAGGCAATGATAAGTTGTCCCTACATTCTTTAAATCAAGTGGTATCATTTTATAGTAATACAAACCTTTGTCAGTTATGAATGCGGTCTTCTTCTCATCCTTAGATGCCATCTGAATCTAATTGTACCTCGAGAAGGCATCTATGAAACTTAATAGTTGATGTCCTGATTGGCATCAACGAGTTGGTCAATTTTTAAAAATTAAAAGCTATCTTTCAGCAAATCTTGTTGAGATCAGTGTAGTCAATGTAGATTCTTCACTTATTATTAGCTTTCTTGACCATGACGATATTGGAGATTCATTTCAGATTCTATGCTTCTCGGATGAATTTCATCACTAATAGTTTATCAATCTCTTCATCAATAGCTCGCTGTCACTCTAGGGTGAAGCTTCTTTTGTTTTGTTGTACTGGTTGGTGATCTAGATCCACATTCAATTTATAAACAATGACACGAGAAGGGATACCTAGCATATCTGATGCCAACTAGATAAAAATATCCTCGTTTGCCTGAAGGAAGGTCGTCAATCGATCCATGATGTCGGTTGCCAGCTAGGAACTAATCTGAATTGTTCTGGTCAGATCATCTCCGAAAGGGATGGTGATGAGTTCCTCACTTGATTCTCTACGGGACTCATTTGCTTCCTCTCTATGATCTTTAATTGGCAGGGTCTCTATCGATTTCTTCCCTTTAATTATGTCAAGGAAGCATTATTAAGCAAACACTTGGTCCCCTCGAATTTCGCCAACTCCACATCGAGTTAGAAATTTGACCATCAAGTGATATGTGGAGATGATTGTTCGAAATACATTGAGCTTGGATCATCCTAGAATTGCATTGTAAGTGGACAATACTCGAACAACAAGAAAAGTTAGCTCCTTAGCTTGCTACCGTGGCTCCATTCCGATGGTTATGGACATGGCGATTTCTCCTTCCACTGCCACAAAGTCTCTTAAAAATCTGATTAAGAGAGTATTCACTCACCTTAGTCAATTAGTCAGTAGTTTCATTTGTTGGAAAGTATTATAAAATAAGACATCTGCTAAGCTTCCATTATCAAAAAGAACTCTTTTTATATCATAGTTTATCATCATCAATAAAATGACAACAATATCATTGTGAGGAGTTTGAATTCTTCAGACATCATCATCAAAAAAGAAAATCAAGTTATCAGTCCTTTGCCTCTTTGGACTTCTGACTCGATCCCCTGCCCCCTGCCACTTTCAAGGTCCAAGATCATGTTAATGACACTAGCTATTGGTTGATTGTTGTTATTGTCCTCATCGGGCTGATGTTGAGGCATTTCCTCGGATACTCAATTGCGCTGCTCCCAAACATATTTACCGAGGTAGCCTCTTCGGATGAAAGCCTCGATCTCATCCTTCAATTGGAGGCACTCCTCGGTGTCATGGCTATGGTCATGGTGGAAGTGGGAATACTTCTGTTAGTTCAACCAAGTTGATTGGATCTTCATCGGTGGAGGTCGGTAGATGTATTCTTCACTCTTGATCTCCATAAGGATCTGAGATCGAGGGGCAGTCAATGGGGCATAACTGTTTTAGTGTTGAGGTGGACTCCTCGATCATGGGCTTTCATCAGTCAGAGGATTCAGCTCTGACTTGGTTCGGGCACGTGTCTTCCCATGCATGCTTCTTCTTATCGAAAGTCTAGCCTTCCTCTTGCCAACATGCGATTCGACTCAATTCGACTTGCATGTACTTGTGGGCTCAGGCCAAAAGATCGATATAGTCCCTCGGATACATCTTGTCGAGGGAGTAGATGAGGTGCTTGTTGCGAAGGCCTCAGTTTGATATGACTTCATCCAAGTTGCACACTTCCAATGTGGCCTCATTAAATTACACCACATAGTCGCGTAGAGACTCTCCCTCTCCCTGGTAGAGGGAGAAGAGACTATCCGAAGTCTTCGATTGGACTCTGCTATTTTCAAAGTGAGCAATGAACTGACGTCCAAGTTGCTCAAAGGAGGTGATGGATATCAGTTGAAGCCCGCAGTACCAAGTCTGCACCACCTTGTTCCGAGTTGTAAGAAAGGTGAGATAGAGGAGGGTGTCTGAAGCATCTTGGAGCATCATGAAGACTTTGTAGCCCTTCAAGTGATTTTGTGGATTAATGGAGCCATCGTATGGCTCCACCATCGGCATCCTGAACTAAGTCAGAATTGATTTCTGAAGGATGGAGCTGACAAAGGATGGTCGAGAACTGAAGCTGAAGACCTCATCATTCTCTCTGCCGCCCACCTGGACCTCGACCAGTCGATGCTCAATCTCGTAGATCTTCTACTCGAGGTCCTCCTCCAGATGAGATTGTTTAGGCTGGGGCGAAAAGCCCGGCATCGAGTCTTCGCCAAAAGATGTAGGGGATCATCGGTGTCATCTGTCGTGGGTGGATCCACGGTGAGATAGCGATCACCGACTGGCTAGGATCGATCGCTGCATTTCTCAACAAGGATTCTCTAGGATCGGAGATTGGTCTCGACGGCTGTGCTGAGATGGCACCGCCTGAGGAGCAAAGTGAGGCAGCTGCCGCTGCTCTGTGGCTTACTGCAGGTGTTGGACAACATTCGTCAGCACCTGGACTTGGAGGATCAGGTCATCGAATTGTTGGGGGTCCACCATCACAGGTGGCTGCATTGGCTTTGTAGGTCCATGAGAGGCAGATAGCTGGATGGCTCTACTTTGGCTTTTCCGAGTAGACTGTCGGTACGAAGCAGTGGAGTTCTTGCAGTGAGACCTTCTCTCTCTCAGATTGGATTGCTGGGTCCTTTCTCTAACACCAAACTATTACGTCAAGACTCCAGGGAGAGATGATATGGCGAAGGAGGTGTGTCCGTCTGATCACCAGGATGTTGCAGGAGACCTACAAGAGAAGTCCCCTCACGTCGGAGAGGGTGCTTTGGTGGGAGACCCTTTGAGTCAGTCGAAACTCGAGCACAATAGAAAGGAGAGAAAATATGGAAGCTTAGTATAGCTTAGCTTAGCGTTGTGTATCCATATCTTTTAAGATCCCCTTATTACCTTTATACAGAGATGTTGGAGTTTGTTATGTCTGAACTCATAGGTTGCTAGGATAGAAAATCCATCCACTAACTAGATTGTTAGTCATGGGTGTCTGTTACATGACATGGCCACGTTTTGAGAGTTTATTGAGAGATTCCATTTAATTGCCCATGTGACTTAATGGAGGTGCACTGAGGTCGGTCGACGGCCAAGATGTCATCCTAATCAAATCTATATCAAGATGGATTGTGGGACCTTATCTTTTGTGGTTGGCGGGATCCTGACTTGGAGGTCACAGGGTTCATATCGATCATTGGTTGTAGGACTTCATTCTTATCACCAGGGAGATATTGATCCGAAGACTGGTGATATATTAAGCTAAGGGTCGGATGGGAACCGATGAGATTGCTTCATCTTGATACTTTATGATGGATTTGAAGGAGCTCATCATCAAGATCTACATTAGTGTTTCTATCAATTCGAGATTTTTGAGGATGAGTCTCAAGGACATCGGCTGAAGTAGCATAACCCCATAACACTGACTTAGATTAAAATGCAAGAGATGAGACCTAAGATGCTCCGATAATCAAGATTGCTTTTTGTTGGTGCAAAAATCCACCTGCACCGGAGAAGCTGGAGTTGTGGGGGTCGCGGTCGCCACCGGGACTTGCAAAAGAAGTCTAAACCGGAGGTGGGGTTGCTCCAGCAAGACCCTCCGACGCTCAAGTCAGTTCTCTGCCTCAACAAGAATGGAGTGCTCGAACAAAAATTTTAGCAGAATTTCTAGGTAGAAATGAGGGCTTAGAGAATAACATATCTGGGGTCCCCCTTTTATAGGCGGAGGGGGCAACAGACTGATAGTGATGTCTGTAACCGTCTGGCAATGGGCCGTCCAGAGTCAGGTGGAGTTTGTTACGAAGAGTAGTGGAGTGGAATCGTGGCTATCACCAGGACATGCCACGTGGAATCTGTCGTGGGGAGTGGAGCGGCGTCCGTTGTCACGACTTGCCAGAGGATGGAAGAACCACGCGGTATCCATCACAGGAAGTGGAGCAGGATCGTGGGCATCATAGCGGTTGGCCAGGGAGTAATGGAGCCGCACAGAATCCGTCGCAGGAAGTGGAGCAGAGTCAGGGCCATTACTGCAGCCACGCCAGGGAGTGCAGGCTTGTCAGTCGAAGCTCGGTTGGAGTGTCTGGCGGGGAGAAGTGGTTAGCTACCCGTTTGAGAGGAGCCTAGAGTCTGGCTCCCGTAGGAGCTCGGGTGAAGTCCACCTGCAATCAAAGTCAGGGGTGAAGTCCGGCTCCCTTAGGAGTCCGGACGAAGTTTACCAGCAGTCGGGGTCGAGGATGGAGCCCGACTCCCGTAGGAGTCCGGGCGAAGCTTTCCTGCAGTCGAGGTCGGGGACGAGATCCGACTCCCGTAGGAGTTCGGGCTGAGTCTACCTGCAATCAAAGTCAGGGATGAAGTCCGGCTCCCTTAGGAGTCCGAACGAAGTTTACCTGTAAGCGAAGTCGTGGATGGAGCCCGGCTCCCGTAGGAGTCCGGGCGAAGTCCGCATGCAGCCGAAATTGAGAACGAGGTCCGGCTCCCGTAGGAGTCCGGGCGGAGTCTTCCCACAGCTGGAGCTGGAGACGAGATCTGGCTCCCGTAGGAGCCCAGGCGAAGTCCACCTGCAATCAAAGTCAGGGGTGAAGTCCGGCTTCCTTAGGAGTCTGGACAAAGTTTACCAGCAGTCGGGGTCGAGGACGGAGCCCGACTCCCGTAGGAGTCCGGGCTGAGTCTACCTGCAATCAAAGTCAGGGATGAAGTCCGGCTCCCTTAGGAGTCCGGACGAAGTTTACCTGTAAGCGAAGTCGTGGATGGAGCCCAGCTCCCGTAGGAGTCCGGGCGAAGTCCGCATGCAGTCAGAATTGGGAACGAGGTCCGGCTCCCGTAGGAGTTCGAGCGGAGTCTTCCCGCAGCTGGAGCTGGAGATAAGATCTGGCTCCCGTAGGAGCCCAGGCGAAGTCCACCTGCAATCAAAGTCAGGGGTGAAGTCCGGCTCCCTTAGGAGTCCGGACGAAGTTTACCAGCAGTCGGGGTCGAGGATGGAGCTCGGCTCCCGTAGGAGTCCGGGCGAAGCTTTCCCGCAGTCAAGGTCGGGGATGAAGTCCGGCTCCCGTAGGAGTCCGGTCTGCAGTCGAAGTTGGAGACGGAGTCCGGCTCCCGTAGGAGTCCGGACAAAGCTTGTCTACAGTCGAAGTTGAAGACGGAGTCCGGCTCCCGTAGGAGTCCGGACGAAGCTTGTCTGCAGCTGAAGTTGGAGACGGAGTCCGGCTCCCGTAGGAGTCCGGATGAAGCTTGTCTGCAGCCGAAGTTGGAGACAGAGTCCGACTCCCGTAGGAGTCCGGACGAAGCTTGTCTGCAGTTGAAGTTGGAGACGGAGTCCGGCTCCCGTAGGAGTCCGGACGAAGCTTGTCTGTAGTCGAAGTTGAAGATGGAGTCTGGCTCCCGTAGGAGTCCGGATGAAGCTTGTCTGCAGTTGAAGTTGGAGACGGAGTCCGGCTCCCGTAGGAGTCCGAACGAAGCTTGTCTGCAGCCAAAGTTGGAGACGGAGTCCGGCTCCCATAGGAGTCCGGACGAGGCTTACCTGTAGAATCCTCGAGGGGTCACTCCGGACACGAACTTCGGCTGGGAGGGGTTTTACACCCAACACCAGTCCTCCTACTTTCGAGTTCGAGTTTCGATCGGAGGAAGTACAGAAAATTTTTACAGCCGAAGTCATTTCCTTGAATTCTGCACACGACCGCCCTCGAAAATCCTGACATTTAATGCGCGCATGCTGGAGCCTTTTTTCGATTAGGGCAACCCGAAGAGGCTCTTTTGGAATCTGCAGCGAAACGGTGCTCAAGGCGTGGCGCAATAAAGGCACTGTCAGTCGTTTGCCACCTTTTAACCGTCCGTTGTGGTGAGTGGGACACGCGGCGAAAAGAGACCGGCTAGAGGGGATTCGCAATCGTCGTTATGCCAGATCTCAAGGCCTATTTAAACCCGCACTCCTCCTCCAAGAGTCCCACTCTATCCGATGGTCTCGTACTGGCGTCCTTCTTCTTCCTGAGAACTTCAATTTTTCTCAGCGCCCTTTCCTGCCTTAGGCGTTCCTCGAGCCATCCCCATTTCCGCACCTTCGTACTTCTCCGAATCACCTAGGTTAGTCTCGGAACTCCTTCCTCTTTTTGTTCTTCCTTTTGCTGTTCGATCTTTCTTCCTCTTGCTCTGCACATCAGTTCCCCGAGACCTTGTCCATGATTTTTCTCGATTTTTAGGGATTTCACCTCTGTAAGTGGTCTTCGTGTGATTCTAGATATCTTCCAGGGGTTCTTCTTCTAGCGGCTCTAGGAGTTCGTCTGTCTCGGTCTCCCAGAGTCCTCAGGCGGTAGATGAATCGGTAGGTAGAGCTGAACCTCATCCAGTTTTTGCACCGGACGCCATTCCTTGTTCTCTGACTCCAGATGAACTCCAACTGATAAGAGTTTAGTATGGGGTTCCTCCGGAGTACAAACTGAAACTTCCTGGCCCGTCCGACCGGGCTAGTGCCCCTCCCCCAGGCTGCTTCTGCCTGTACCAGGAGGCCTTCCGTGCCAGACTCCGGCTTCCTCTTCCGCCTTTTGTCATTGCTCTTTTTCGATTTCTGGATATTTCTCTGGCTTCGGTTGCACCGAACTCCTTTAGGTTTTTGATAGGGTTCCTCTCTCTTTGTCATGTAGTCGAAGTCCAGCCCACCCTTTCCTTGTTTAGGTACTTCTACACCTTCAAGCGTCATCCCACGGTGAAGGATTGATGGTACTTCTCTCCACAGTTTGGTAGGAAGGGGTTACTAAAAGGTGCCCATTCTTCTATCCATAACTGGAAGGGGAAGTTTCTTTATGTTCGATGCCCGACCTTGAGGGTAGAGTTGCCCCCTTGGGGTTCCCTGAGGGACTCCGTCCGTCGGGCACCCAGCCTGGGGCGGGATGACCATCAAGCCTCCCAGAAACTCCTCAAATATCCAACTCTTTCTCTCCCCAACCTCCTGAAGGAGCAGTTTCTGTTCCACATCGGTCTGAGCCCCCTGGATCCCGTCAGTATTTCATCTCTCCTTTTTTTTCTTTCTTTTTCTTTCCTCTCTTTCTCCTACTTCTCTTCTTTTCTTCTTTTTCACGCCCTCCTTCTCTTTTCTCTTTCTTTTTTTTTCTTTTTTCTTTTTTTTTTTTTAGGCATGAACGTCGAAGAAGTACAGATGCTTGCTAAGGGCCTGAAGGCTTTCAAAAGAAAGGGCGCCGCGGCCTCCGGGCCGACGAAGAGGGCCAGAGTGGAGGGGACGAGTTCGGCCGCGCCCGCCCAAGCGACCTCAGCCACCGATGTCCTTGTAAACACTGAGCATCCCATCGCCCGGGCTTCTCCGAGGGGTTTGAGTTCTCCTACTGAGCTCCCTGCTTCGGAGATCCGTCCTGAGGAGGTGCCAGGAGGCGAGAGGAGGAAGATCTTGGCCCGCAGGGTCGGCAGTCACCGGGTTGCCACTGAAGAATCCCGTGGCTCTGAAGAGGAGCAGGGGGATGATCCCTTCAGTGATAGGGATCTAATAAAAAAGCTGGTAGACAGGTGCTCACTGTCCGAAGTCGTCCAGAGGATCGTCTGCGTCGATCCTACACAACGAGTCTGGGACTCGTTGGGGGCCTTTCTCGAGGTAAGTAGATTCATCCTCCTTTTTCCTTTCACTTCTTCATTTAATTAACTTTCGGGCTCCCATTCTAACCCTCCGGTCGCCCTTGCAGCTTGGGCACCAACTCCTCACCAACATCGAGACGATAAATAAGACGGTGGAAGGTCAGCAGGCCGAGGCTGCTCGTCTTAAGGAAATGGCCCTCGAGGTGGTCGGTCTCTGAGAGGTGCTTGAGAGAGAGAGACAGACCTCGACGGAACAGAAGGCCGATCTGGAGGAGATGGTGAGGAGGGCGGAGGCCGAGGTTGCCAACATGGCGGAACAGATCCTGACCCTGGTCTCGGAGGCCAGGAGTCAAGCGGTGGAGGAGTTCAAGCTTCCACCGAAATGAAGAGGTTGAAGGTTGAGTTCGGCCAAGCCACATTCAACAGAGGATTCGAGCTCTGCCAGGAGAAGATGGTCTTGAAATTCCCCGAGCTCGACCTCAGCTTCTTGGATGAGGCATCCGAGGATAAAGCTGGACCCTCCACCGCCGTTGCAGCCGCCGCGGTCCACCCCCCAGAGGTGCCGAGTCCCCCCGTTGATCCAGAGGTCCAAGACCTCTAACCTTGTATTCTTCCTTTATTGCCATTTTTCTTCTTTCTTTTGTCTTCAAGAAACGTTCAGTCAATAAAATTGGTCTCCTCCTTGTGGGGGACTTTTCTTCTCTTCTTTTTCTTTCTTTCTTTCTTCTTCTTTGTAATGAGCTGTGTCTTAACGCATTGACCTCCCGATGGTAGCACCCCGCTGAAGCGCTTCCCTTGCCTCAGGGGATTTCGTTGAAGTCTACAATCCAGCGGCTGAAGAAGAAAGTCCTCCATTTAACAAAAAGGTCGAAGAAGATAGAAGGCGAGCTTCGCAGGTTGAGGGAGAGTCATTCCGAAGCCACCGTAGAGGCCACCTACTTTCGGAATCTCCACGTGAAGGAGATCATGGAGTACAGCTGGAGGAAGGCGAACTTTGAGAAGGAGCTTGAGGAACACAAGAAGCACACCAGCGACCAAATTTGGGCCGAAGCTGCCAAGATCAGTTCTCTCAGGATGGAACTGTCAGCTGCCCAGGAGAGGATTGGCCAGCTGGAGGGAAGTTCATCTCGACTTTTGACTCAGGCCGACAGCGACCGGGAGTGGTCGAAGAAGGTCTCCGACCTCTAGCAGCAGCTCCAGGATGCCGAGGCGAGCTACGATGCGTACCGGGCCGGCTGGCGCAAGTAGATGGACGAATACAAGGGGAGGCTCTGGATGGCGACCGACGAGGTTGCCCACCTTCGAAGGCAGGTAACTGAGGGGGCTCAATCTGCCTCTGCTCGAGATTCTGACGAACTCCAATCCCTGAGGAGGACCGCAGAAGAACTATCTGTCGCTCTTGGGGAGGAGAAGGCCGAGCTGCAGCAATTGAAGATCCAGCTGGTATGCGAGCAGCAGGCCGTCAAGGACGCGGAGGCAAAATCTGAGGTCCTGAGAAAAAGGCATCGAGAGGTGGAGAACGAAAGCCAGCAATTTCATCGAAGATACATGGAGATATTAATGAGAGAGAGAGAATTGGAAGCAGAAGTCGAACGTTTAAGGGGTTCCCTGGCGAGGGTCGAAGTCGGAAGTCCGAGGTCGGAGGAAGCCAGATCCCCTTAGGGCTCTTTTTGTTCTTCTGTCTTCCCATGTATATATTTTTTCTTTTGTTGTTTTGTCTTGTTCTTGTTGTTTAGCCTTTCTTCCCTTAGCCTGCTGGGCTTTGTAGTGTGTATTTTGTGAATGAAATGAAAAGAGAATTTTGTGTTACCTCATCCAAGTATTGCATTAAATCATCGTCCGTCGAACTTCTTTTGTCTCTTGACTTGTTCGTCATCGGTGTCGTTCGGAGGTGCCCAGTCGTCGCCACGTTAATTTGCTTTTCTTATCGTCCATGGTCGTAGGCTCGAGCTCGTGGTCTGAACTTCGCATTACTTTGAAGGGGTCATTATTTTCTTGACCCGTGTCGAGAGCCTTCCTAGAGACCGGGGATGTTCGGTAGGAGCTCCCGTCTTTGTTGAAATGAAGTTTCCCATGTTTTTGGTGTAGTTTATTTTTCATCTGTTGTCGATGTACTTCGTCACTTTCCTTTTTAATTTTTCTCCTCTTTTTTGAGTGAGGGTCCTCCCCATGCTTTTCGTGGGGTCGCATAGAGGTGTGGAGGTGCCGTTGAGGGGATTTTTCTCTTTATCCGATCATGTTGGACGATCGAGTTTTTGTCATCGTCAGGACGAGGTCCTCCTTCTGTTCTTGACGTAGTCGATCTCAGCTCAGGTTAGGATGAGGTTCTCCTTCATTCCCAACGGGGCTGTGGGGGCACATAAAGGTCATTGCGAGGGCCTCTCCCCCCATCCGGTCTAAAAGAACTGGGTCTTCGACTTTTCTCATGTCAGGATGAGATTTTTCTCCTGTTCCTAACATGGCTGTGGGGGCACATTAGGACGTTGTAGGGCCTCTCCCCCCATCCAGTCTAGAAGAATTGGGCCTTTGACTTTGCTCATGTTAGGGCGAGGTTCTCCTCCTGTCCCTAACATGGCTGTGGGGGCACATTAGGGCATTGTAGGGCCTCTCCCCCCATCCGGTCTAGAAGAACCGGGCCTTTGACTTTGCTCATGTTAGGGCGAGGTTCTCCTTCTGTCTCTAACATGGCTGTGGGGGCGCATAAGGGCGTTGTAGGACCTCTCCCCCCATCTGATCTTAAAGAATCGGGCCTTTGACTTTGCCTATGTTAGGGCGAGGTTCTCCTTCTATCCCTAATATGGTCCTGGGGGCACTCAAGGGCCGTTATATGGGCCTCTCCCCCGATCCAATCTTAAAATAATCGGACTTTCATTTTGCTCATGTTAGGACGAGGTTCTCCTCCTGTTCCTAACATGACCATGGGGGCACTCAAGGGTTGTTATACGGGCCTCTCCCCTGATCCGATCTTAAAATAATTCGACTTTCATTTTGCTCATGTTAGGACGAGGTTCTCCTCCTGCTCCTAACATGACCTTGTTTTAATTGTTCGAAGGGGTTATCTCCAGTCGTAACAAGTCTATGCCAAAAGGGAAAGACATGTAAAGTTGAAAGGAATTTTGATTCAAAGCAAAGTTGTTAGTGGTACATTTACAGGTTTCTCGAGTCCCATGGTCATGGAAGGTCTACTCCTCCTTGAGGTCCTCCGGTGATGGAATCGATGGTTCCAATTGGAGGCCGATCTCCGGACTGCTCCTCCCTCCTTGGCGGTTCAGGTTGTGGCAGGACCCTTGGCCAATCCTCTCTGCCTCCAGGTCGGCGTCGAACGAACCTATCGAGCCGACCTCACCGGATGAGCTCCTCGATCTCGTCTCGAAGCTGGATGCATTCCTCCGTGTCATGGCCGTGGTCGCGATGGTAGAGACAGAACTTGTTGAGGTTGCGCTTCTTGAGATGTGTGCGCATCCTCTCTGGCCTAGGGAGCTGCTCTCTGACCTCCATCAGCACCTGGGTCTTCGAGGTATTGAGGGGGGCATAGTTGCAGAATCTTTCCGATGGAGAACCCCGTCGAACTCCGCGGTCCGGACTTCTCTGTCTACATACCCGGGGAGGAGTATGGACATGCTTGTGCCTGGAGGAGTTCGAGAATGTGGCCGAGCTTCTCTCGACCCTTTTTCGACTGCGGGCTTACTCGAGTCTCCCGCCTGTCATTCTCTCGTAGTCTCCTCATCCTTCATTTTGAAGGCTTCTTCTGCTCAGGCGTACCCTTCGGCTCGAGCCAACAGATCAGCAAAATCCCTGGGTTACTTCTTCTTCAGGGAGAACAAAAGGTCATTCTTCTGAAGTCTGCCTTTCAGAGCGGCCATTGCTACCGACTGGTCCAAGTTTCGGATCTCCGACGCGGCGACATTGAAATAGTTGATGTAGGCTCGAATGGACTCCCCCTCTCTCTGCTTGATATTGATGAGGGACTCCGAATCCTTCCGGGGGCACCGACTGCTGACAAAATGGGCCACAAATTGGTGGCTCATCTGATCGAAGGAAAAGATGGTACCCGGCTTCAGCATCGAGTACCAATTTCTCATCGCTCCCTTCAAGGTGGATGGGAAGGCTCGGCATAGAATGGCGTCGGGTGTGCCATGAAGCAGCATCATCGTCCGTAAGGCCTCCAGATGATCAACCGGGTCCGAAGTCTCATCGTAGCTTTCGAACTGGGGGAGTTTGAAGTTTGGCGGGATCGGTTCCTGCATGATCATTTGAGAAAAGGGAGGGTCAGTGCAAATATTCTCACCATAAGCGGGGGGAGCGTGGCAGAGTTCTTCAATCCACCGGTTCATCTCCTGGAGCCTCCGATCCAGAAAATCCTCTCGACTACGGGTCTTGAGGGTCCTCCGACAGAATGGGGGTAGAGATCTTTCAGGGGTGGAGTCATGATCCGACTGAGGGCTCTCCACCCTCGGGTTCGTCTTTCCGGGAAAGATGGGGCGGCTGGCCCAAGTGGCCCACCCTACCGCCGGATTCTGGTGTTCCGGTGACACTCTTTCCAGGCGCACTGATGCCTACGGATGCTGCTGCTGCTGTATGGCCTGCACTGCTTTAGTGAGGCCTCTGACCTGCTGCGCCAGTAGGTTAAATTGCTCTGCACCAACCACCATTGCCGGAGGAGGAGGAGGAGGCTGGAAAACTGGAGGTGAGGCTGGAGCCTAAAATCTAGCCGCGGAGGCCGTGGATCGTCGCGTAGATGCCTTACGGGGAGGCATCGGGCAAAGACCAAGTGGAGGGAGGAGGAGAGGACGTCGAAAAAGATGCCCGGAGGTGATCCCGTTGAGCGCTCCTTTAAGAACAAGGGTACTGCGAAGACACAGCCCCTTCCTCTAGCGCCAATCCTGTTGGTGCAAAAATCCGCCTACGCCGGAGAAGCTGGAGTTGTGGGGGTCGCAGTCACCACCAGGACCTGCAAAAGAAGTCTAAATCAGAGGTGAGATTGCTCCGGCAAGACCCTCCGACACTCAAGTCAGTTCTCTACCTCAACAAGAATGGAGTGCTCGAACGAAAATTTTAGCAGAGTTTTTAGGTAGAAATGAGGGCTTAGAGAATAACGTATCTGGGGTCCCCCTTTTATAGGTGGAGGGGGCAACAGACTGATAGCGATATCTGTAACCATCTGGCAGTGGGCCGTCCAGAGTCAGGAGGAGTTTGTTGCGAAGAGTAGTGGAGTGGAATCGTGGCTATCACTGGGACATGCCACGTGGAATCTGTTGTGGGGAGTGGAGCGGCGTCCGTTGTCGCGACTTGTCAGAGGATGGAAGAACCGTGCGGTATCCGTCGCAGGAAGTGGAGCAGGATCATGGGCATTATAGCAGTTGGCCAGAGAGTAATGGAGCCGCACGGAATCCATCGCAGGAAGTGGAGTAAAGTCATGGCCGTTACTGCGGCCACGCCAGGGAGTGCAGGCTTGTCGGTCGAAGCTCGGCTGGAGTGTCTGGCGGGGAGAGGTGGTTAGCTACCCGTTTGAGAGGAGCCCAGAGTCCGACTCCCGTAGGAGCTCGGGCGAAGTCCACCTGCAATCAAAGTCAGGGGTGAAGTCCGGCTCCCTTAGGAGTCCGGACGAAGTTTACCAGCAGTCGGGGTCGAGGACGGAGCCCGGCTCCCGTAGGAGTCCGGGCGAAGCTTTCCCGCAGTCGAGGTCGGGGATGAGATCCGGCTCCCGTAGGAGTCCGGACTGAGTCTACCTGCAATCAAAGTCAGGGATGAAGTCCGACTCCCTTAGGAGTCCGGACGAAGTTTACCTGTAAGCGAAGTCGTGGATGGAGCCCAGCTCCCGTAGGAGTCCGAGCGAAGTCCGCGTGCAGCCGAAATTGGGAATGAGGTCCGGCTCCCGTAGGAGTCCAGGCAGAGTCTTCCCGCAGTTGGAGCTGGAGACGAGATCTGGCTCCCGTAGGAGCCCAGGCGAAGTCCACCTGCAATCAAAGTCAGGGGTGAAGTCCGGCTCCCTTAGGAGTCCAGACGAAGTTTACCAGCAGTCGGGGTCGAAGACGGAGCCTGGCTCCCGTAGGAGTCCGGGCTGAGTCTACCTGCAATCAAAGTCAGGGATGAAGTCCGGCTCCCTTAGGAGTTCGGATGAAGTTTACCTGTAAGCGAAGTCGTGGATGGAGCCCGGCTCCCATAGGAGTCTGGGCGAAGTCTTCCCGCAGCTGGAGCTGGAGACGAGATCTGGCTCCCGTAGGAGCCCAGGCGAAGTCCACCTGCAATCAAAGTCAGGGGTGAAGTCCGGCTCCCTTAGGAGTCCGGACGAAGTTTACCAGCAGTCGGGGTCGAGGACGGAGCCCAGCTCCCGTAGGAGTCCGGGCGAAGCTTTCCCGCAGTCGAGGTCGGGGATGAAATCCGGCTCCCGTAGGAGTCCGGTCTGCAGTCGAAGTTGGAGACGGAGTCCGGCTCCCGTAGGAGTCCGGACGAAGCTTTTCTGCAGCCGAAGTTGAAGACGGAGTCCGGCTCCCGTAGGAGTCCAGACGAAGCTTGTCTGCAGCGAAAGTTGGAGATGGAGTCCGGCTCCCATAGGAGTCCGGACGAAGCTTGTCTGCAGTTGAACTTGGAGACAGAGTCCGGCTCCTGTAGGAGTCCGGACGAAGCTTGTCTGCAGCCGAAGTTGAAGACGGAGTCCGACTCCCGTAGGAGTCCGGACGAAGCTTGTCTGCAGTTGAAGTTGGAGACGGAGTTCGGCTCCCGTAGGAGTCCGGACGAAGCTTGTCTGTAGCCAAAGTTGGAGACGGAGTCCGGCTCCTGTAGGAGTCCGGACGAGGCTTACCTGTAGAATCCCCGAGGGGTCACTCCGGACACGAACTTCGGCTGGGGGGGTTTTACACCCAACACTTTTGGTTGTAAATTTTAAAGGAATAAGAAAAGAAACTTATCCAGAAAAATTTGGAAAGGGGGGAGGGGGTGTTCTTGCGAGAGGAATTTATTTATTTATTTATTTTTGTTGCCAGCTAGGAACTAATCTGAATTGTTCTGGTCAGATCATCTCTGAAAGGAATGGTGATGAGTTCCTCACTTGATTCTCTACGGGACTCATTTGCTTCCTCTCTATGATCTTTAATTGGTGGGGTCTCTATCGATTTCTTTCCTTTAATTATATCAAAGAAGCATTATCGAGCAAACATTTGGTCCCCTCGGATTTCGCCAACTCCACATCGAGTTAGAAATTTGACCATCAAGTGATATGTGAAGATGATTGTTCGAAATACATTGAGCTCGGATCATCCTAGAATTGCATTGTAAGTGGACAATACTCGGACAACAAGAAAAGTTAGCTGCTCAGTTTGCTGCTGTGGCTCCATTCCGACGATTATGGACATGGCAATTTCTCCTTCTATTGTCTCTTAAAAATCTGACTAAGAAAGTATTCACTCACCTTAGTCAATTAGTCAGTAGTTTCATTTGTTGGAAAGTATTATAAAATAAGACATCTGCTAAGCTTCCATTATCAACAAGAACTCTTTTTATATCATAGTTTATCATCATCAATAAAATGACAACAATATCATTATGAGGAGTTTGAATTCTTCGGACATCATCATCAGAAAAGAAAATCAAGTTATCAGTCCTTTGCCTCTTTGGACTTCTGACTCGATCCTCTGCCCCCTGCCACTTCCAAGGTCCAAGATCATGTTAATGACACTAGCTATTGGTCAGTTGTTGTTATTGTCCTCATCGGGCTGATGTTGAGGCATTTCCTTGAATACTCGATTGTGCTGCTCCCAAACATATTTACCGAGGTAGTCTCTTCAGATGAAAGCCTCGATCTCATCCTTCAATTGGAGGCACTCCTCGGTGTCATGGCTATGGTCATGGTGGAAGCGGAATACTTCTGTTAGTTCAACCAAGTTGATTGGATCTTCATCGGTGGAGGTCGGTAGATATATTCTTCACTCTTGATCTCCATAAGGATCTGAGCTCGAGGGGCAGTCAATAGGGCATAACTGTTGTAGTGTTGAGGTAGACTCCTCGGTCATGGGCTTTCATCGGTCAGAGGATTCAGCTCCGACTTGGTTCGGACGCGTGTCTTCCCATGCATGCTTCTTCTTATCGGAAGTCTAGCCTTCCTCCTGCCAACATGCGATCCGGCTCAATTCGACTTGCATGTACTTGTGGGCTCAGGCCAGAAGATTGATATAGTCCCTCAGATACATCTTATCAAGGGAGTAGATGAGGTTCTCGTTGCGAAGGCCTCAGTTTGATACGACTTCGTCCAAGTTGCACACTTCCAATGTGGCCTCATTAAATTACACCACATAGTCACGTAGAGACTCTCCCTCTGGTAGAGGGAGAAGAGACTATCCAAAGTCTTTGATTGGACTCTACTATTTTCAAAGTGAGCAATGAACTGACGTCCAAGGTGCTCGAAGGAGGTGATGGATATCAGTTGAAGCCTGCAGTACCAAGTCTGCACCACCTTGTTTAGAGTTGCAGGAAAGGTGAGATAGAGGAGGGTGTCTGAAGCATCTTGGAGCATCATGAAGACTTTGTAGACCTCCAAGTGATTTTGCGGATTAGTGGAGCCATCATATGGCTCCACCATCGGCATCCTGAACTAAGTCGGAATCGATTTCTGAAGGATGGAGCTGACAAAGGATGGTCGAGAACTGAAGCTGAAGACCTCATCATTCCCTCTGCCACCCACCTAGACCTCGACTAGTCGATGCTCCATCTCGTAGATCTTCTACTCGTGGTCCTCCTCTAGATGAGATTGTTCAGGTTGGGGCGAAAAGCCCGACATCGAGTCTTCGCCAGAAGATGCAGGGGATCATCGGTGTTGCTGTCGTGGGTGGATCCACGGTGAGATAGCGATCACCGACTAGCTAGGATCGATCAGTGCATTTCTCAACAAGGATTCTCTAGGATCGGAGATTGGTCTCGACGGTTGTGCTGAGATGGCACCACCTAAGGAGCAAAGTGAGGCAGCTGCCACTGCTCTGTGGCTTGCTACAGGTGTTGGGCAACATTCGTCAGCACCTGGACCTGGGGGATCAGGTTGTCGAATTGTTGGGGGTCCACCATCACGGGTGGTTGCATTGGCTCTGTAGGTCCATGAGAGGCAAATAGCTGGATTGCTCTACTTTGGCTTTTTCGAGTAGACTGTCAGTGGGAAGTAGTGGAGTTCTTGCAGCGAGACATTTTCTCTCTCAGATTGGATTGCTGGGTCCTTTCTCTAACGCCAAACTATTACGTCAAGACTCCAGGGAGAGATGATATGGCAAAGGAGGCGTGTCCGTCTGATCACCAGAATGTTGCAGGAGATCTACAAGAGAAGTCCACTCACGTCGGAGAGGGTGCTTCGGTGGGAGACCCTTTGAGTCAGTCGAAACTCGAGCACAATAGAAAGGAGAGAGAATATGGAAGCTTAGTATAGCTTAGCTTAGCGTTGTGTATCCGTATCTTTTAAGATCCCCTTATTACCTTTATATAGAGATGTTGGAGTTTGTTATGCCTGAACTTATAGGTTGCCAGGATAGAAAATCCATCCACTAACTAG
Source organism: Elaeis guineensis (assembly GCF_000442705.2). NCBI lineage: Eukaryota > Viridiplantae > Streptophyta > Magnoliopsida > Arecales > Arecaceae > Elaeis > Elaeis guineensis. Next base: position 80,282,611 of record NC_026002.2, on the reverse strand, counting down.
ATTGTTAGTCATGGGTGTCTGTTACATGACATGGTCATGTTTTGAGAGTTTATTAAGAAATTCCATTTAATTGCCCATGTGACTTAATTGAGGTGCACTGAGGTCGGTCGACGGCCAAGATGTCATCCTAATCAAATCTATATCAAGATGGATTGTGGGACCTTATCCTTTGTGGTTGGCGGGATCCTGACTTGGAGGTCACAGGGTTCGTATCGATCGTTGGTTGTAGGACTTCATTCTTATCACCGGGGAGATATTGATCCGGAGACTGGTGATATATTAAGCTAAGGGTCGGACGGGAACCGATGAGATTGCTTCATCTTGATACTCTATGATGGATTTGATGGAGCTCATCATCAAGGTCTACATCAGTGTTTCTATCAATTCGAGATTTTTGAGGATGAGTCTCAAGGACATCGGCTGAAGTAGCATAACCCCATAACACTGACTTAGATTGAAATGCAAGAGATGAGACCTAAGATGCTCCGATAATCAAGATTGCTTTTGGTTGTAAATTTTAAAGGAATAAAAAAGAAACTTATCCAGAAAAATTTGGAAAGGGGGGAGGGGTGTTCTTGCACATTTAGAAGAATTTATTTATTTATTTATTTATTTATTTTTGTTGAAGAAAAAAAAACTTATATTAGCATATACAAAAGATAAGTATATGCATTTGACAAGCATTGGTTTCGTCATGATTTAGATTTCTTTATAAGAACAATTATATTTACAGTGTAAAAAAGAGCAAAATTATAATTGGAGGGACAATTTTCTCCCTCTTTATTCCACCAAATTGGTGGAGTATAATGGTCCCCTCTCTCACCTACTTATCTCTTATCAAGATATACATTTAATCCGCCAGCCAAACAATAGCACTCGGCAGCAGAAATGAGCCTTACTTCGAGGTTATCAGCTATCAAATACTATTTAAGCCTTTCTTAGAAGAAAAAGAATATCAATAGATGCTCCACAAGCCAGATGCCCATTAATTTGCCAAGTTGTTCTCATAGTCGGGCTTTAGTTTGCATGGTACAATCCCTTATCACTTAAGGCAAGAGGTGTGGTTCGATTCTATGGGGTGCTAACCCTTGATTTGAAAAAATTATATTCTATACCATGTACATCATGTCAGCGGTGTGCTATATGTAGCAACAAATAGAGATGGACGTGCGAGACAGCAATCCGACATAAGCATATGATGAGTGGAGCCTACAGGAATCAAGACGTGTGAGTGGCTCCTAAGGCTTTCGATCACTTGGCACTCCAAGGATTGGGCTCTGCTTGTCCAAGGAACTGGGCTTTTGCCTGAGAGAGGGTTTTAACTAAAGACCACAATTAGTACTCATGTTATATCCGCTTGAACATATTGGTTTCCATATCTTTATCCCTCCACATATTAATTTTTTAATTAAAAAAAAAAAAAACAAAATGGGTTGAAACGGAATTCCTAGGTGCCTACATGGAGCTGACCTGGTATTTACCGATCTTTAAGTTACGCCAGTCTCTGCAAATTCGTGGTACCGAGAAAATTTTATATAAATGACCAGCATCCTGCAACATCACTCTAAATTCTCAACAGTGGTAGATACAAGATGTTTATAAAATCTCAAATCCGTACATAAAACTGGTGTCCACAAATCAGACACCAACAATTTCGGAGGCCTATGTGCCATGATAGAAGAAAATCCAACAATTTTACTGTGCTTAAAACATGTGTCCTCGCAAGGCGGCATTAGTTCCCATGTTGCAGGAGGTTTTTACTGCCAGTGACTAGCTAGCTGATTTATTCCTGAAAGCTCCAAAATGATCAGGACCTTTGTTTGTCCAAATTTGTTTTTCTGTCGAATTTCAGTATTACTAAAATATTGAAACCATTGGTTCACCCCAGCTCCTCCATCCACGAATCAGTAAAGTGGAACCGCATTATAATTGTTTCAAAGAAGTCTCTCAAAAAACAAAAAGACAGCATCAGGACTGTGTGTCACCCAGGACTTTGTAAGTGCAAAAATTTGATGGTTGGGAAAATGATGGTCATTTTATGGATGGCTTGGGAGACTTCAAGGCGTTGTCTACAATACAGTGCATGCGTTCTTCCAAAATTTTTAATCAGTTTCCTTCCTTCTAGTCAAGTTCAACTTCTGGGATGTGCGTATATAAGGATCCTTGTAAACGAACTCCCACATGCCACAAGCTGAATCTCGACATTTTTGTCGATAAAAAATAAAAATAAAATAAAATAAAATAAAATAAAAAATGACAAGAAAAAAATGACTGCTGCGAATCTTATATATTCAGCATCATGAAACTAATTAAATTAAGCTGCCAATGAATAAAGTAATTAAGGTTTCGAAACAAACATTACAAGACATTGATATGATGTCAACTGAAATATAGGCTTGTTTGTTGAAAATATTTGTGAAAAAAAATTATCCCTTGGAATTGTAGATCAAAAATTTTCGGTCACTGAACGACTCCCGGTTACTCTAGATAATGGCTTCTTGAAACGATAGAAGCATATCATCAGCAGATCGAGACTTACAGCCAAATTTGTGGTCATCCTCATCGCTTTTCAAGCATTTCTCTTTCAGCTATCCACCACGATGCAGCATCGGACTTCCACCAAATGGACCTTTAAGGCTGCCTCTCAAGAAACATGAAGGAAATGGAGAATTAGGAAGGCATCCTTATCTTTTCTTTACATTTTCCGTCTGCAGAAAATATGAATTGAACAAGATAAGAGGGATAAAATATTGCATCTATATACTTCTCTTGAAAGCAAAATAACAAACAGTCAATTAGTCGCTCTTCTTTTCACGGAATCTAAGATACATATCTCTTCATTTTCTGCAGCACAAGCAACAAGCCAAGTAATCAGAACTGTGTATTATGCAGTAATTAAGAACGCAGTAAAGAGTGATATCTGGTAGTGGGAATGGGTACACAGAGGTCTGTAGTGAAGCGGACCGATCTGACCAAGAGGTCTCTTCACCTTCGTGTGAACACCATGATGAATAATGGATAGAAAGATAGAGGAGGAGGAGGAACACGGTGGGAAATGCCAGATCCTAGGTTCGGAAATGGCTAGAGGAGGGATCCAAAAGGATCGCATGATCCGAGTTCCATTGCCTCAACAAAATGCTTGTAAAGAACGGATCAATGCGATCCCTTTGGATGCTTCCTCGTGCCACAGATGCCACAATCAACGCAACAAGATTTTCTTTCTCCAAGCTCCTGAGTAACCTGGAAACAAACCACAAACAGTGGGGAGGTGTTCTGCAAGAGCACTTAAATCCTAAGGAAGGACCCACTTCCCACTTGCAATAAAAAAAAAAAAAAAAAAAAAAAATCCTAAGGAGGACCCCCTTTAAACTCTCTCCCTCTCTCTCTCTCAAGAGGCTATGCAGTTACTAGAAAGATGCTTGACATGATGCAAATTTACCACTATAACCTCTCAACTCTCGAGTACCGGGGAGAAACTCTACTGCTATGTCCCCCAGGGAAAGGTTAAGAGTTTACAGTTATCACAAATTGATCGATGGAAACCCTTCTCATTTCCAAATGTATCGATATTTCATTTGGATTTTTATATTTTAATCCCATCTAAATTTTATTCGAAAAAAAAAAAAAAAAAAAGATCCCATCTAAATGTTTTTTTTTGAGTAAACTCCCATCTAAATATCGACAATCATATTGATTGTGGTTTCCTTGGTGTCATATCTTCTCCAATACAGCTCGGGGGTTGCAAAGTAGGCAGATACAATAAGAAAGTTCTCTCTAACATTCGATCGCATTAAGTAAAACTTTGAGCATTCACCTTATGAAAATAATTAAAGATGTAACCACAAGTCTGTCAGAGTGCAAAGTAACTGAAAGTAATGTTAGTGTCTTTGGTAAACAACATGTGCACACATAACAATCATGTCAGGGAGATGGTACATTCTACTTCAATCATTTTGGCATTCATGTGATTCCCTTTAGCTTCTACTTGCAAACCCATTCTTCTATTGCTATTATTCTAAAAGAGTTGATAGACTCTGCTCCTATACCTATGACCAGCTAGCTAGAGACCAGAGTTGAGACACATGCTGCATGTTAGTCTTTTTTTTTTTTTTTTTCAGATGATGACCCTTGAGATCAAGCAGGTAAACTAAAAGAGGGCAATAATGTAACTACCCTTCACAACCTATACCCATGTGTAACTGTTCTCTGATTGTGCACCTTTTTTAAAGACACTAATAGGTGAGCCTGTTTACTCACAGTTAAAATATGGCATCCTAGCTCTACCACATCTATTTTTTACAGACCACCGAACTATGTTTCTCTTAATGTTATTATTGTATGTTTAATAATTTAGAGACATGGTATCGAAATTTTGAGCCAACCATAGAAAATGCACCAAACAATTAAAAGAATATTAGAATACCGTTTATTGCACATTATTAAGTCTTTGAGTGCGCCTTTTTTTTGTGGGGGTCACCATCATCAAAGCAATGCCTTTTTCTAAGACAGGTTGCGATTCTCTGGAACGCTTTGAATGTTGCAAGGAAAATGAACAGCATTGTAGATACCACACCACATCAAATAACTGAGATGGAAGGCTTCACTCTTTAATTTACAGATTGAAACTTTTAGGACGTAAATTTCTTTCTTTCTTTCTTTCTTTCAGTTCCTAACTTAGTTGAGGCATTAAAGTGAAATAAATGGCCATGGCCTAGTTGTCGGAGGTGATTTGAAATGGAGGATTCATGGTACACTTGTTTGGCCCATCACAAGAGCACATCACTAGGGTTTTGTTCCCTCCTTTACTGGACATAAGTGCTGGCTTTAACCCCCTTTTGTCACCCAACTATAGTAACATTAGGGCTCACTGAATGGATCCTGCTGCATATTGTCCCCCACCTTTGACATCTTCTTCCGTTAAGATACGAGTATTGCTCAACCCCCTCATATCTCTACTGCTATGTCTCTCCATATTGGGGAAGGATCTTACTATGGGTCACCCCATTTAGTGCCAGGAACACCAACCCCACTTCCCATGCCACATGTTATGCATTAAGTCCCTGTCCTTGAATATGTTTGTAAGATGACCATCGGCACTTCCAGATGCCCACCCAGCATGCCAGGTTAACACCAATTAATAAAGTCTTGAGTAATCATCACATTCACTAAGAAGGCAGCTTCCGGTCTATCATTTCTTCAATCATTCTGTTATTAGTGCGGAGATTCAAATGCTAGGCTCTTACAAGTTCAGATTCTCGAATCTCTGGAACCAATGTGGCCTCCATGATGCCACTGAAAACATTTGCGCGGCAATTAAAGATGATTCAGAGAAACATAATTAAGTATGTTGCATTATGTGTGGTCCAATCACTTGCCTTCCACCCACTGGAGTGGGGTCCACACTTGTTGCAGCGGCTGAAAACTTGTGTCAAGGTTGAGTGGAGCACCCTCCTCCCTCCCTCTTTGTTTGGAGACCTTCCTTCGTTGCAAATGATGTGATGAGAATTATTTTACCTCTTGATCATTTTCCGCGTGTAAAGCATGTCTTCCATCAGTTATGATCACATAAGAACCCCTTTAAGACTATTGCAATTTGTATTTATTTCAAAGAGAGACGTCTTGCTTAAAGTATATCGCATGCAAATATCGAATTGACAAAGGTGTTTAGGAAGCTTCTGATGGCCTTTCAGTAATCAAGTAGTGCTGACTAGAAGAAGCCTTGCATCCCACGCTTTCCTCAATATATTCATGCATGTATGTGCTCATGCTCTTCCTTTGTGCCGTTCTTTAATCATGGGCTGGTTTGGTATCATTCCTTGTTGTCTAGTTCCGTTTTGTTGAACCATTGTCTCAGACCACGGATACATATATGCTGACAGGTATATAAGATTTGGCGCATATACGTGCCTAATTGTCTGGATAGCTACTGCATTCCTTTGGGTCATCCTAATGATTTGCTCTTCTTATTCTTTTCTACCGTTCTCTTTGGGAGACAAATTGTTCAGAATCATTAAAGTGCAAGAACTCAAATCAAAAATTTCTTTTGTCTTTCCAGTAAAGGAGTGAAATTGTTCTATTTACTTTATGATTAACAAGGGACCACCAATGGAACTTTTTCCTACAACTAATCTATGGAACTCATCCAAATTTTTAGCAGAGATCAGTTGGATCACCAAAAGAACGAGGAGTGGAAACAAAATATTCTTTTGCTAATCATTCTTTAAGTGATGCTGATCAAAAGGTCGATATGATCTAATCAGATTCTCCCAAAAGTTACAACTTTAATTCCATCTCTAACTAATAATTGAATCTTTTAATATTGGTTAAACTAAGTTAAATAGTTCTTCAAGATTGAGATGCCAGCCTCTGTTAGTTCAGTTTGTGGGCACATCTCTTCTAAGGGCTCGCCCTTGGAGGGGGTCCAGGGTTCAAACCAAAATATTGCTCAAAAGTATACTCTATTTTCTTTCATGAGTCCTGTTGGTGCAAAAATCCGCCTGCGTCGGAGAAGCTGGAGTCGAGAGAGTCGCGGTCGCCACCGGAACCTGCAAAAGAAGTCTAAATCGGAGGTGGGGTTGCTCCGACAAAACCCTCCGACGCTCAAGTCAGTTCTCTGCCTCAACAAGAATGGAGTACTCGAACGAAAATTTTTGCAGAGTTTTGGGATAGAAAATAGAGCTTATAGAATAATGTATCTGGGGTCCCCTTTTATAGGCGTAGGGGGCTGCAAGCTGATAGCGACATCTGTAACCGTCTGGTCGTGGGCTGCCCAGGGTCAGGCGGAGTTTGTTGCGAAGAGTAGTGGAGTAGACCCGTGGCTATCACCGAGCGCGCCACGTGGAGTCTGCCGCAGGGAGTGGAGCGGCGTCCATTGTCGCGACTTGCCGGGGGGTGGAAGAATCACGCGGTATCCATTGCAGGAAGTGGAGCAGTGCTGTGGCCCTTACTGCGGCCTGTCAGGGAGTAATGGAGCCGCGTGGATCCGTCGTAGGGAGTGGAGCAGAATCGCGGCCGTTACTACGGCCTGCCAAGGAGTCTAGACTTGTCGGCTGAAGTTCGGTTGAAGTCTGTAGCTGGAGAGAGGTGGCTAACTATCCGTTTGAGAGGAGCCTGGAGTCCGGCTCTCGCAGGAGCCCGGACGGAGTCTTCTTTCAGTTGAAGTCGGGGATGAAGTCTGGCCCCTACAGGAGCCCGGACGGAGTCTTCCCGCAGCTGGGGCTGGAGACGAGGTCTGGCTCCCATAGGAGTTCGGGCGAAGTCTACCTGCAATTGGAATTGGTAGTGAAGTCCGGCTCCCGTAGGAGTCCGAACGAAGTCTACCTACAATTGGAGTCGGGGACGGAGTCCGGCTCCCGTAGGAGTCCGGACGAAGTTTACCTGCAGCTGGAGTCGTGGGCGGAGTCCGGCTCCCGTGGGAGCCCGGGAGGAGCCTGCGGATGAAGTCGCGGGCGAGGTCCGGCTCCCGTAGGAGTCCGGACGAAGTTTACCTGCAATTAGAGGCAGGGACGAAGTCCGGCTCCCGTAGGAGTCCGGACGAAGTTTACCTGCAATTAGAGGCAGGGACGAAGTCCGGCTCCCGTAGGAGTCCGGACGAAGTTTACCTGCAGCTGGAGTCATGGACGGAGTCCGACTCCCGTAGGAGCCCGGGAGGAGCCACGGGTGAAGTCGCGGGCGAGGTCCGGTTGTAGCGAAAATTTTATGCAGGGGCAAAATGGTAATTTTAAAACTTTTCAAAATTACTATTTTACAGCAAAATTATTAATTAATCTCATTAATTAATACTAATTAACCCTACACTAGGATCTAAATATGATACAACAGCATGCATTTAAATTTGAAATTTAAATTTGAATCAATAAACCTTTTACAGTACTGTGTTCAGAACACATCACCTTTTGTGGGTAGTCGATCACCGCAATCTGATCACCATTGGGGGGCTCTGATCATCATGTCACAGCCATACAAATGTCTGGCCTCTGCGGATCGTCCACACGAAGCTCTCGTCTGATCAGCTCCTCACGAATGCTAGTTCGTGATTTCACCCTTTTGATGGCAGATGTTGATCGAACTCCTTCGATCGATGTGTGCCGACTTCTCGGATGCTCTGGATCGTCTGCACAGTTGCTTAAGAGGCTGATGGATTTCTCTCTGAAATATGGTGGACTCACAACACTCGTGGTACACCAATCTCACTTCCCGAACCCTAGGTAGAAACCCTAGGGTACACACCAAAAACCCTGCGCCCAATTTTTTCTCTTTTCTTTCTTTTTCTCTCGGAAGGTTTTGGACCTTCACCTCGCACACAAGCCTTCCTCACACCCCAAAGTTTCTCTCCTAAAATTTCTACGCACGTCCCACCTTTCTCTTCTTTTTAAAACAACATCGAACGTGTCTTATCCGTGTGAGAGGATAAAGATAAGTGGTTGTACATTTGAATTCAAATCAAATTTGAATTCAAACGAAAACCAACTTATCCCTATCCTTTTGGGCGTGAGAAGAGAAGGGGCATGGCTCTTTGTGCGTGAAAAATATTTCATGAGAAACCTTTTCTCGTGTAAGTAATGTGGCGCACAAAATGGATAAGGATGAAGGGGCAAGTGATAAGTTATCCATTCAAATTCAAACATGCTTTGAATTTGAATGGCTAACTAATTATTTTATCCATCCATATGGCACACAAATGAGGGTGTGGGGAAGGTTTTTGCGTGAGAAAAAATTCACGAGAAGTTTCTTCTCGTGAATTCAAATGGGTGCAAGGAAGTTGGGTGTCGCAGAAAATTTAAAATAAGGTGGTTTGATTCAAATTGAGCCAACCTAGTTTAAAATAGGTTAAGCACAATTAGACCAGATTAAACCCAACATAATTAAGCTTAATTAGGCTCAATAAAATCCTAATAAAATCAGGAATTAACTAAACCTAACCCATGATCAAATCAGGGACTAAACCACCTTAGCGATTAGGTCAATATTTAACATAATCGGGTCAATCCAAACAGAATCCAATTCAATTGGACTTGATCCAAAAATAATTACTCAATCAAATTGAGTTAATTAATGATTAAATCACTAATTAAACCTCTCATAAATATTGAGTCCAAATCCGATGGACAATCAGGCATCAGAGACCATCGATATGAAACCCTGATCAAAGATTTCAAATTTCAAATTCAAAATTTGAAATTCAAAATTTTGACCCCGGTACCCAAAATGTGTAAAACTCATGATCAGAGAATCCTAATTCTCAATCATAGAGTCTCAGATAGATAAGACTCATAATCAGCCATCAGATCAGAAAGGAACCTCTAATGTGTGTGACCCCGCAGGTTCGAACCTAAGCCGGTAGCACAGGAACCAATTCCTGTACTAATCAAAGTGACCATCTAGCAATGGTACCCGACGATCGGATAGGTCGAATAATCACAATCGCAACATTCAGAACCTACGTGAATATGGTTACCGTATAATTCATCCCTTTTGACCCCTGTGTTTAGGATGACTCAGGGTTAAACTGTCAACCCTGATGATATCATCTGAATCGTGCTCAACTCATTTAGTCCTGTGACTCCTCACTAGGACTACCATGGCCAAGGTTTTGCTAAATTGAAACACGACTGTACACAGCTCCTAAACTGGAGTGGTCAATCACATCTTGACACACGCACCGACAAGTCAAGTACTTGACTACACCCAGCAGCCTTCCGTCATTGAATTAGAAATTCAGGTAGTCCAGTGCCTAAGTGCAGTTAGTTGCTTGCAAGTCACCGTGGCGGTCTCAGGTCGGAGGGACATTTATACCCATATCCCATCGGAGCAAATCTTGACAGCAGAAATTGCTCCGGAGTTGGTCACGTTCAGTGCAGATGTACCATTACATCTCATCTGTATGCCATACCAGTGTCTCCACACTCTTTGGTTATGAGGACAACCAATCCATATGGCACACAACGACCTATGCTCGATAAACGTTGTCGTCCTTGGTAACAACGTATCATTTGGTCACGAACATGTTTAAGGACTAAGCGACAAATCCTCCTTTGTCGAGTCTAAATAGTCCTAAGGACTTCACCACAACACAGGAGTTCATTAGAAGATGAAACATTTGTGATGAAAAAATATCAAAATAACTTTTATTTATTTATAATTCATGTACTAATATAAAAGGAGCACAACGGTCAACAGGCTGACGATTGACTTTGGGACACTATTCCCAACAATCTCCCACTTGGCCTAAAGCCTATCGGTGCAGTATCTAATACACATCTTCGACTTGTAGTCGTTGAACTCCTTCACCGCAATGGCTTTAGTGAATCGGTCGGCCAGGTTCTCCTTCCCGTCGATCTTCTGAAGGTCGATGTCACCTCGATCCACGATCTCCCGGATGAGATGGTAGCGGCGCAGAATATGCTTCGTCCGTTGGTGTGCCTTTGGTTCCTTCGCCTGAGCAATGGCTCCAGAGCTGTCGCGGTAGAGCAGAACTGGACCAACAAGGGAGGGTGCTACTCCGAGCTCGGTGATGAATTTTCTCAGCCACACCGCTTCTTTGGCAGCATCTGATGCAGCAATATACTCCGCCTCGCATACTGAATCAGCCACAGTGTGCTGCTTGAAACTCTTCCAGTAGACAGCCCCACCATTAAGGGTAAAAATAAATCCTGACACACTCTTGCTATCATCGCGATCAGACTGGAAACTAGAGTCTGTAAACCCTATAAGTCTCAAGTCCGATTCACCATATATAAGCCACTAATCCTTAGTATTTCTTAAATACTTCAGGATGGTTTTAACAACCTTCCAGTGATTCTCTCCTGGATCAGATTGGTATCTACTCACTACCCCTAGTGAGTATGCCACATCTGGTCATGTACATGTCATGGCGTACATGATAGATCCCACTGCCGAAGCATATGGAATCCTACCCATACGCTCTCTCTCTTGAGGTGTTGTCGGACAATCCCTCTTCGAGAGAGAAATTCCATGGCCTATCGGTAGATAGCCTTTCTTGGAATTTTCCATGCTGAACCTTTTCAGCATAGTATCAATGTACGTGGACTGAGATAAGCCAAGCAACTTTTTGGATCTATCCCTATAGATCCTCATCCCTAGGATGTAGGAAGCTTCTCCCAGATCCTTCAAGGAGAACTGTGACGATAGCCAAATCTTTATTCCCTGTAATGCAGGGACATCATTCCCGATTAAGAGAATGTCATCCACATACAATACAAAAAATACTACTATTAAATCATTAGTCCACTTATAAATGCAGGGCTCTTCTCCGTTCTTAACGAAGTCATACGTTTTGATCGTCCTATCAAAACGTATGTTCCAACTCCGAGATGCCTGCTTAAGTCCATAAATGGACCTCTGTAGCTTGCACACCTTAGACTCATCTGTGGATGTGAACCCTTCAGGTTGTATCATATACACCTCTTCGTCCAGCTCTCCGTTTAGGAAAGCTGTCTTCACATCCATCTGCCAGATTTCATAGTCCAGATGGGCAGCTATCGCAAGCATAATCCGAATGGATTTGAGCATTGCCACAGGAGAAAACGTCTCGTCATAGTCTATACCATAACATTGACGATATCCCTTGGCAACTAAACGAGCTTTATAGGTCTCCACCTTTCCGTCTGCGCCCTTCTTCCTTTTGAAGACCCACTTACACCCTATGGGTTTTACTCCTTCGGGTGGGTCAACCAATGTCCACACATCGTTGACCTTCATAGACTCCATTTCGAATTTCATGGCCTCTAGCCATTTCTCAGAGTCAGATCTCTGCATTGCATCCATGTAGGTGATCGGATCCTCATCGTTTTCATCAAGTTCGACAGGATCACCATCCCGGACCAAGAAACCATAGTATCTGTCCGGTTGATGTGGTACTCTACCAGACCGTCTTAAGGGTGCATAATCAATGGGCTCCAGATCTGATCTAATCAAATCCGGTTCAGATTCAGTAACATGTGTCAGTTTTTCTATATGTCGAACTTCGTCAAGTTCGACTTTAGAGGCAACAGTTCTTCACTAAGGAACTCCTTTTCTAAAAAGATTGCCTTAAGGCTGACAAACACCTTTTGCTCATCAGCAAGGTAGAAATAATACCCTTTGGTCTCTTTTGGGTACCCTATAAAATTACACTTGTCAGACCTAGGTCTAAGCTTGTCCGTAATTAAACGTTTAACATAAGCCGGACACCCCCAAACCCTAAAGTGCGAGAGTACTGGCTTACGTCCTATCCATATCTCATATGACGTTTTGGCTACAGACTTACTCGGAACTCTATTTAGAAGGTAACAAGCCGATTCGAGCGCATATCCCCAGAGGGAGTTCGACAGACCAGCAAACCCCATCATGGATCGAACCATGTCTAACAGGGTCCGATTCCTCCTTTCAGACACACCATTATGCTGTGGTGTTCGAGGAGGAGTCCACTGAGAGAGAATCCCATTCTCCCCTAGATACGTCAGAAACTCATTGGAAAGGTATTCACCTCCTCGATCAGATCGAAGAGTTTTAATACACTTTTCAGTTTATTTTTCTACCTCATTTCGGAATAATTTGAACATTTCAAATGATTCCAACTTATGCTTCATTAAATAGACATACCCATACCTAGATAGGTCGTCTGTGAAGGTTATGAAGTAGAAAAATCCACCTCTTGCACTTTAGCTCATGGGTCCACATACATCAGAATGTACCAGACCTAAGAGTTCACTGGCTCGCTCACCTTTTCCAGTAAAAGGTGACTTGGTCATCTGCCCAAGAAGACAGGACTCACAGGTTGGAAGTGATTCACAATCACTAACTTCAAGAATTCTTCTTGAGCCAACCTGTTTATCCTGTTCTTATTGATATGACCTAGCCTAAAGTGCCAAAGGTAGACTTCTGACACATTATCTATTCTAGAGCATTTATCAAAGTTTTGAACCACATTAACAGGCCGTGATAGTAAGTAAATTCTATTATTTAATTATCCAACAAATATTATAACACCATTCAAAATGATATTGCAAATATTTTTTTTATTAAAAAATCATAACCGTACATGGCCAAAAGGCCTACAGAAATAATATTTAATAAAAAACTTGGACAATAGTGACATTCACTCAGAATTACATTACGAGAATTGATTACAAGACTCATGATTCCTAAAGCTAGAACTGAAACTTTGCTTCCATCTCCAACGTTCAGGAACCTCTCGCCTTCATCAAATCTCCTACTGACCTGCAGACCCTGCATCGAATTACAAATATGATAAGGGCTTCCGGTATCCAATACCCAGGCAGTAGTATCACAAATCAAAAAGTTGCAAGGAGTTATCATATAATTACCTTACTTCTTCTTTGGCCTGTTCGGGTCCAGGGAGGCAATGTATCGAGGACAATTCCTCTTCCAATGCCCTGCTTCTTGCAAAAGAAGCACTCCGCCTGGCTCTGGTCGTGCTTGCACTTCTTGGTCTGACCCTGTGCTACTGTCCCAGCATGAGATTGCACCTTCTTATTTTTCTTCTTCTTGTTCTTCTTCCCCTTCCCAAAGGGTTGACGACGAGAAGAAGACCCTCCCACTACATTCACCGACTCCTTATGGAGTTGGTGATCCTTCTCAAAGTTCTGCAGTAATCCCAATAATCCGTGGTAGTTTACTGCAGGCTTTGTCATTCGAAAATGAGTAAAGAATGGGAGGAAGGACTTGGGCAAGGAATTAAGGATCGCATCCTTACCGAGCTGCTCGGGCAGAGGAAAGCCTAATTTGCTTAGGCGCTCAATCATCTCGATCATGTACAGTACATGATCAGTGACTGAGGCCCCATCCCTCATCCGAGCATTGAAAATGGCACAACTAGTTTTGTGCCTTTCAACGTCGTCAGGCCCAAAGGAGTCGTTCAACATTTGAACCATCTCCTGTGGCTGGACGTTCTCAAACCTTCGGCTGAACTCGTCATTCATTGCTGCCAGCATAATACATCGAACGATGGTGCGGTTATTGAGCCACTTCAAGTAAGTATCTCAATCGCCTTACTAGCATTCGGAGCTGGCTCCTCAGGTGCTGGATCCGTTACTACATAAAGGATCTGCTCATGCTCAAGGATGATTTTTAATTTTCGATACCAGCTATCGAAATTGGGTTCCATGAGCTTGTCATTATTTAATAATGACCGGAGCGACAGGGTAGTGGCCATAGCTGCATAAAGGAAAATGAGACCTCTATTAGTACATTAATTAATACTAAAGACTTGGACTTTAGTCTAAAATTTTTTTCAATATTTTTACGAACTGATAGCCTCATCCTCCAATTCGAAGAATTACTTTAATTCCTTAATGGGTACTAGAATCCACACAGACTACACATGAGCCCAACTTTGGTTGGTCAACCCATGTGCATCTATGGGTAGGTTCTTAACCAGTTGTTTCTCTAAATAACTTCTAGTAATTGATTTTACCCCAGAACCTAATCAGTAGGCTTTGGCATCCACTGAAAAGATCTGGTTAGGTCCAACCATTAACATGACTTAATTTAGTGAATCGGACCAATAAATGATCAGGTCCGACTTTGGCCGGCCAACCTAACCACCATCAGAAAGACTCAATCAAATTATCATATTATGAATAATAATTCCATTAGCCAATGAGCACCAGGCCTTTGGGCCTCCAATGATCATTGAACTAATGGACTCATTATCACTCACTTAATGGGAGGCTATGACTTAGTTATCATTATAACTTAATCATTTTAGGGACCTAATAATTTTGAGATTTTATTAAAGAATAGTAGAGAAGAAATCATCCAGCCAATTTCAATCCTCCCACTGACTTCACCAAGTCAGATTAAAAAAGATTTAATTAAAGCTGGCATTAGGAGCACCTAAATCAGTCACACTGATTTACCTAATGACATGGGTGAGCTCTAATCACCAAGTGATCTAATCAAAATCTAACTTACCAGATTGGCCAGGTAAGTGAGATCAGTGGTGGGGATTTGCCATTAACTCGTCAATGATCGAATCAATGCGAGTAGCTCCCGCTTAAGAACCACTGGTCAAAACTACCGAATTTACCTTAGACACCAACCGGTTCATTAGTTTTAATTTTGATCAACTTAGTAAATAGGGCTCCACTGGTAGCTATGAATTAAGTCCATCTTGGTCTAGTTAAAGACATGGACCCATTCAACTACAACTATTGAAGTTGAGTCTAGAGTATCCTTGACCTAATCTAATTCAACTTTTGATTAGATTTGACCAATTACTCCATTTAGTCCATTTTTTAAGCTAACCTTAGGTCTAACCCAATTATGGACCTATTCATCTAACCCATTGACCCACAAGTTTATGCAATTGTCTTAGGTCTTAATTCACAATTCTAGACCTACTAGACAAACTTAATTCTTTTAATTAAGTACTGGGCTGATGGGTCAGGGTTTGGCATTTCGAAAATAATTTTCAAATTTTGAAAGATTTTATTTTTTGTTCACCAAATGTGTTGACTCATTTCACAAACGGGTCAGCACATTTCATAAACAGCAATTCTATTGCTCATTTCATAACAGAAAATAACTCAAAATAAATCATAATTTTTTTTAGATCTAATCTAACACATTCATGATAAATTTTTAATTAAGTCCTTTCGCTGCTTCATCGGCATGGGATATAATTGCATCGATACCCCTACCGCCATAGGAGACCCCATCGAATGGGAAGAGAGGGCCTTTAAACCCTACTTTTCTCCTATGACCGGACGGCCATGGCAACCAACCCAATTAGATTACTTGCTACTTGGATCAAGTATATCTAAATATACCAATTTCAAAATTTAAATTTTGAATTTCAAATTTCAAATTTTAAATTTCAAATTTGAGATTTCAACCAAATTTAAATTTTGAATTTTCAATCTTTGAATTTTAAATTTTGAATTTTGAATTTAAATTTTAAATTTTGAATTTCAAATTTCAAATTTCAAATTTGAGATTTCAACCAAATTTAAATTTTAAATTTTGAATTTCAAATTTGAAACTTCTAACAAATTTCAAATTTCAAATTTCAAATTTCAAATTTTTTTTGAATTTTGAATTTTAATTTTAATTTTAAATTTAAACTTATAGATTACACCTTAATCTATGCATGCATATGTATATCATATTCTAGAACCATGCTCTGATACCATTTGTAGAAAATTTAGTGCAGGGGCAAAATGGTAATTTTAAAACTTTTTCAAAATTACTATTTTACAGTGAATTATTAATTAATCTCATTAATTAATACTAATTAACCCTACACTAGGATCTAAATATGATACAACAGCATGCATTTAAATTTGAAATTCAAATTTGAATCAATAAACCTTTTACAGTACTGTGTTCAGAACACATCACCTTTTGCGGGTAGTCGATCACCGCAATCTGATCACCGTCGGAGGGCTCTGATCATCACGTCACAGCCACACAAATATCTGCCTCTGTGGATCATCCACACGAAGCTCCCTTCTGATCAGCTCCTCACGAATGCTAGTTCGTGATTTCACCCTTTGATGGTAGATGTTGATCGAACTCCTTCGATCGATGTGTGCCGACTTCTCAGATGCTCTGGATCATCTACACAGTTGTTTAAGAGGCTGATGGATCTCTCCCTAAAATTTGGTGGACTCACAACACTCGTGGCACACCAATCTCACTTCCCGAACCCTAGGTAGAAACCCTAGGGTACACACCAAAAACCCTGCGCCCAATTTTCTCTCTTTTCTTTCTTTTTCTCTCGAAAGGTTTTGGACCTTCACCTCACACACAAGCCTTCCTCACACCCCAAAGTTTCTCTCCTAAAATTTCTACACACGTCCCACCTTTCTCCTCTTTTTAAAACAACATCGAACGTGTCTTATCCGCGTGAGAGGATAAAGATAAGTGGTTGCACATTTGAATTCAAATCAAATTTGAATTCAAACGAAAACCAACTTATCCCTATCCTTTTGGGGTGAGAAGAGAAGGGGCATGGCTCTTTGTGCATGGAAAATATTTTATGAGAAACCTTTTCTCGTGTAAGTAATGTGGCGCACAAAATGGATAAGGATGAAGGGGCAAGTGATAAGTTATCCATTCAAATTCAAACATGCTTTGAATTTGAATGGCTAACTAATTATTTTATCCATCCATATGGCGCACAAATGAGGGTTTGGGGAAGGTTTTTGCATGAGAAAAATTTCATCAGAAGTTTCTTCTCGTGAATTCAAATGGGTGCAAGGAAGTTGGGTGTCGCAGGGAATTTAAAACAAGATGGTTTGATTCAAATTGAGCCAACCTAATCTAAATAGGTTAAGCACAATTAGAATAGATTAAACCCAACATAATTAGGCTTAATTAGGCTCAATAAAATCTTAATTAAATCAGAATTAACTAAGCCTAATCCCTGATCAAATCAGGGACTAAACCACCTTAACGATTAGGTCAACATTTAACCTAATCGGGTCAATCCAAACTGAATCCAATTCAATTGGACTTGATCCAAAAGTAATTACTCAATCAAATTGAGTTAATTAGCGATCAAATCACTAATTAAATCTCTCATAAATATTGAGTCCAAATCTGATGGGCAATCAGACATCAAAGACCATCGATATGAAATCCTGATCAAAGAATTCAAATTTCAAATTCAAAATTTGAAATTCAAAATTTTGACCCCGGTACCCAAAATGTGTGGAACTCATGATCAGAGAATCCTAATTCTCAATCATAGAGTCCCAGACAGATAAGACTCATAATCAGCCATCAGATCAGAAAGGAACCTCTAATGTGTGTGACCCTGCAGGTTCGAACCTAAGCCGGTAGCACAGGAACCAATTCCTGTACTAATCAAAGTGACCATCTAGCAATGGTACCCGATGACCGGATAGGTCGAATAATCACAATCGCAACATTCAGAACCTACGTGAATATGGTTACCGTATAATTCATCC
Organism: Elaeis guineensis; assembly: GCF_000442705.2. Lineage (NCBI taxonomy): Eukaryota > Viridiplantae > Streptophyta > Magnoliopsida > Arecales > Arecaceae > Elaeis > Elaeis guineensis. The sequence goes on along the minus strand of NC_026002.2, from coordinate 80,264,672 downwards.
CTTTTGACCCCTGTGTTTAGGATGACTCAGGGTTAAACTGTCAACCCTGATGATATCATCCGAATCGTGCTCAACTCAATTAGTCCTGTGACTCCTCACTAGGACTATCCTGGCCAAGATTTTGCTAAATTGAAACACGACTGTACACAGCTCCTAAACTGGAGTGGTCAATCCCATCTTGACACACGCACTGACAAGTCAAGTACTTGACTACACCCACCAGCCTTCCGTCACTGAATTAGAAATTCAGGTAGTCCAGTGCCTAAGTGCAGTGAGTTGCTTGCAAGTCACCGTGGCGGTCTCAGGTCGGATGGACGTTTATACCCATATCCCATCGGAGCAAATCTTGACAACAGAAATAGCTCCGGAGTTGGTCACGTTCAGTGCAGATGTACTATTACATCTCACCTGTATGCCATACCAGTGTCTCCACACTCTTTGGTTATGAGGACAACCAACCCATATGGCACACAACGACCTATGCTCGATAAACGTTGTCATCCTTGGTAACAACGTATCATTTGGTCGCGAACATGTTTAAGGACTAAGCGACAAATCCTCCTTTGTCGAGTCTAAATAGTCTTAAGGACTTCACCACAACACAGGAGTTCATTAGAAGATGAAACATTTGTGATGAAAAAATATCAAAATAACTTTTATTTATTTATAATTCATGTACTAATACAAAAGGAGCACAACCGTCAACAGGCTGATGATTGGCTTTGGGACACTATTCCCAACACTCCCACCTCCTGGCGAGTCGCGACAACGGACGCCATTCCACTACCCGCAACAGACTCCACGTGACACATTCTGGTGGTGGCCACGATCCCACTCCACTACTCCTCGCAACAAACTCTACCTGACTCTGGACAGCCCACTGCCAGACGGTTACAGATATCGCTATCAGTCTGCTGCCCCCTTTCGTCTATAAAAGGGGGCCCCAAATACGTTATTCTATAAGCTCTACTTTTCTATCCCAAAACTCTGCTAAAATTTTTGTTCGAGCACTCCATTCTTGTTGAGGCAGAGAACTGACTTGAGCATCGGAGGGTCTTGTCGGAGCAACCCCACCTCCGGTTTAGACTTCTTTTGCAGGTCCCGACGGCGATCGCGGCTCCCTCGACTCCAGCTTCTCCAGTGCAGGTAGATTTTTGCACTAACAGGATTGGCGCTAAGGAAGGGGCTGCATCTTTACAGTACCCTTGTTCTTAAAGGAGCGCTAAATGGGATTGCCCCCGGGCATCTTTTCCGATGCCCTCTCCTCCTTCCTCCACTTGGTCTTTGCCCGATGCCTCCCCACAAGGCGTCCACACGACGATCCACAGCCTCCGCGGCCAGATCTCAGGCTCCGACCTCACCTCCAGTTTTCCAGCCTCCTCCTCCTCCTCCGCAACGGCGATCGGCGTGGAGCAATTTGATCTGCAGGCACAGCAGGTCAGAGGCCTCACTGAAGCTGTGCAGGCCATGCGGCAGCAGCAGCAGCCGAGGCATCAGTGCGCCTAGAAAGAGCATCACCGAAACACCAGAATCCGACAGTGGGGTGGGCCACTTGGGCCAGTCGCCCCATCTTTCCTGAGAAGATGAACCCGAGAGTGGAGAGCCCTCAATCGGATCACGACTCCACCCCTGAAAGATCCCTGCCCCCATTCTGCCAGAGGACCCTCGAGACCCGAAGTCGAGAGGATTTCCTGGACCGGAGACTCCAGGAGATGAACCGACGGATCGAAGAACTCCCCACGCTCCCCCCGCTTATGGTGAGGATATTTGCACTGACCCTCCTTTTTCTCAAATGATCATGCAGGAACCGATCCCGCCAAACTTCAAACTCCCCCAGTTTGAAAGCTATGATGGGACTTCAAACCCGGTTGATCATCTGGAGGCCTTCCAGACAATGATGCTGCTTCATGGTAAACCCGACGCCATTCTATGTCGAGCCTTCCCATCCACCTTGAAGGGAGCAGTGAAAAATGGTACTTGGCGTTGAAGCCGGGTACCATCTTTTCCTTCGATCAGATGAGCCACCAATTTGTGACCCATTTTATCAGCAGCCGGCACCTCCGAAAGGGTTCGGAGTCCCTCATCAATATCAAGCAGAGGGAGGGGGAGTCCATTCGAGCCTACATCAACAGTTTCAATGTCGCCGTGCTGGAGGTCCGAAACTTGGACCAGTCGGTAGCAATGGCCGCTCTGAAGGGCGGCCTTCAGAAGAACGACCTTTTGTTCTCTCTGAGAAGAAGTACCCCAGAGATTTTGCTAATCTGTTGGCTCGGGCCGAAGGGTACGCCCGAGTGGAAGAAGCCTTCAAAATGAAGGATGAGGAGACTGCGAGAGAATGGCAGGCGGGAGACTCGAGTAAGCCCGCAATCGAAAAAGGGCCGAGAGAAGCTCGGCCACGTTCTTGATCCCCTCCTGGGCACAAGCGTGTCCACACTCCTCGTCGGGTACGTAGGCAGAGAAGTCTGGATCGTGGGGTTCGGCGAGGTTCTCCATCGGGAAGATTCCACAACTACGCCCCCCTCAATGCCTCAAAGACCTAGGTACTGATGGAGGTCAGGGAGCAGCTCCCCAGGCCAGAGAGGATGCGCACACACCCCGAGAAGCGCAACCCCAACAAGTTCTATCTCTACCATCGCGATCATGGCCACGACATGGAGGAATGCATCCAGCTCTGAGACGAGATCGAGGAGCTCATCCGACGAGGTCGACTCGATATGTTCATTCGACGTCGGCCTGAGGGTAGAGAAGATCGACCAAGGGCCCTGCCGCAACCTGAACCGCCAAGGAGGGAGGAGCAGCCCGGAGATCGACCTCCAATCAGAACCATCGACTCCATCACCGGAGGGCCTCAAGGAGGAGCAGACCTTCCACGACTATGGAACTCGAGAAACCTGTAAATGTACTGCTCACGACTTTGCTTTGAATCTAAATTCCTTTCGACTTTGCATGTCTTTCCCTTTTGGCATGGATTTGTTACGATTGGGGATGACACCTTCAAACAATTAAAACAAGGTCATGTTAGAAACAGGAGGGGAACCTCATCCTAACATGAGCCAAATGAAAGTCCGATTATTTTAAAATCGGATCGGGGGAAAGGCCCATATAACAGCCCTTGAATGCCCCCTGAGCCATGTTAGGAATAGGAGGAGAACCTCACCCTAACATGAGCAAAATGAAGGCCCGATTCTTTTAGACCAGATGGGGGGAGAGGCCCTACAACGCCCTAATGTGCCCCCACAGCCATGCTAGGGACAGGAGGAGAACCTCACCATAACATGAGCAAAGTCAAAGGCTCGGTTCTTTTAGACCGGATGGAGGGAGAGGCCGAACAGTGCCCACATGCGCCCCACAGCCATGTTAGGGACAGGAGGAGAACCTCATCCTAACATAAGCAAAGTTGAAGGCCCGATTCCTCTTAGATCGAATGGGGGGAGAGGCCGAATAGCGCCCACATGCGCCCCCACAGTCATGTTAGGGACAGGAGGAGAACCTCGCCCTAACATGAGCAAAGTCGAAGGCTCGATTCTTTTAGATCGGATGGAAGGAGAGGCCCTTGCAATGACCCTTATGTGCCCCCATAGTCCCATTGAGAACAGGATGAGAACCTATCCTAACCTGAGCTGAGATCGACTACGTCAAGAACAGAAGGAGAACCTCATCCCGACGATGACAAAAACTCGGCCGCCCAACAAAATTGGATAAAGGGAAAAGTCTCTTCAATGGCACCTCTACACTTCTACGTGACCCCTCAAAAAGCAAGGGGAGGACCCTCACTCAAAAAGAGGAGAAAAATTAAAAAGGAAAGCGATGAATTACGCCGGCAACAGACGAAAAACAAACCACACCAAAGACCTAAGGAACCTTGTCTCAACAAAGATGGGAAGTTCCTACCAAACATCCCCGACCTCTAAGAAGGCTCTCGACACAGGTCAAGAAAATAGTGACACCTTCGAGGTAATGCGGAGGTCGAACCACCAAGCTCGAGCCTACGGCCATGGACAACAAGAAAAGCAAATCAACGTGGCGACGACTGGGCACCTCCAAACGACGTCAACGTCGGACAAGTCAAAAGACAAAAGAAGTTCGGTGGGCGATAATTTAATACAATACATGGATGAGGTAACACAAAATCCTCTTTTCATTCATTTGCGAAATATACACCAAGAAGCCCAGAAGGCCAAAGGAAGAAAAGCAAAATGACAAGAGCAAGACAAAACAACAAAAGAGAAATGTATGCATGGAAAGACGGAAGGCCAAAAAGAGCCCTAGGAAGCTCTGCTCCTTCCGACCTCGAATTATCTGCTTCACCCCTTATCCAGAACTGCCTCAGATTTTCAACTTCTTCTTCTAGCTCTCTCTTTTTCAGCAGCGCATCCTGGAGCGCCCGACGGAGTCGCTGGCTTTCATTCTCCACCTCTCAACACCTCTTTCTCAGGACCTCGGATTCCGCCTCCGCATCCTTGACGGCCTGCTGCTCACATGCCAGCTGGATCTTCAATTGCTGCAGCTCAGCCATCCTCTCCCCAAGGGCGACAGAAAGCCCTTCTGCTGTTCTTCTTAGGGATTGGAGTTCATTGAAATCCTGAGAGGAAGCGAGCTGAGCCCTGTCAGCCAGCTGCCCTTGAAGACGGGCGACTTCATCGGTCGCCACCCTGAGTCTCCCTTTATATTCATCCACCTGCCTGCGCTAGCCGGCCCGATGCATGTGTAGCTCACCTCAGCATCCTAAAGCTGTTGCTGAAGGTCGGAGACCTTCTTCGACCACTCCCGATCGCCGTCGGCCCGAGCCAAGAGCCGGGATGAACTTCCCTCCAGCTGGCCAATCCTCTCCTGCGCAGCTGACAGTTCCACCCTGAGAGAACTGATCTTGGCAGCTTGAGCCCAAATTCGATCGCTGGCGCTCTTCTTGTGTTCCTCAAGCTCCTTTGTGATGTCCGCCTTCCTCCAGCTATACTCCATGATCTCCTTCACGTGGAGATTCCGAAAGCAGGTGGCCTCTGAGGTGGCTTCAGAGTAACCCTCCCTCAACCTGCGAAGCTCACCTTCTATCTTCTTCGACCTTTTTGTCAAATGAAGAACTTCTTCTTCAGCCGCTGGATCGTGGACTTCAGCGGAATCCCCAGGGGCAGGGGAAGTGCTTCGACAGGACACTGCCATCGGGAGATAAAAGCGTCAAGGCATGTCTCATCACAGAAAGAAAAATAAAAAGGGGGAAGGAGGAAAGGGGAAGCCATCCACGATGAGAAATTCAACTTTATTGATTGAATGTTTCTTAGAGACAAAAAGAAAAAAAAATTATAGTAAAAGAAAAATACAAGGTCGGAGGTCTCAGACCTCTGGGTAGGAGTTGGGGAGCTCGGTATCCCTGGAAGGGGGGCTGCGGCAGCAGTAGCGGCAGGAGAGGGACCGGGCTCATTTCAGACTCCTCACCCAAGAAGCTGAGGTCGAGCTTGAGAAATTTTTTGGCCACCTTCTCCTGGCAGAGCTCGAACCCCTTGATGAACGCTTTCTGGCCGAATCGGACGTTCAGGTCCCTCATCTCCGTGGAGGTCTTGAACTCCTCTACTGCAAGAACCCTGGCCTCTGAGACAGGACCAAATCTGCTCTGCCAAATTGGCGACCTCGGCCTCCGCCTTCCTCACCGTCTCCTCCGAGGTCTGCTTCTCTTCCTCCTGGGCCTGTTTTTCTTTCTCCAGGGCCTCTTGGAGGGTAACTACTTCGGCGGCCTTTTCTTTGAGACGAGCGACTTCGGCCCGACGACGCTCCTCCACCTGGATGGCATCCCTTCTCGCCCGGTTCGTCCCTCAATGTTGGCAAGGAGCTGGTGCCCAATCTGCAAGGGCGGCTAGGGGATCAGAACAAGGGTCGGAAAGCCAATTAAATGAAGACTTGTTTACCTCGAGAAAGGACCCTAGGGAGTCCCAAACCTGCTGCTCAGGATCGGCGCGGTCAATCCTCTCGACGACTTCAAGCAGAATGTAGCCGTCGATCAACCGCTTGATCAAGTCCCTATCATTGAAGGGATTCTCTGGCTCTTCTTCAGAACCAAGGGACTCTTCAATGACAGCCCAACGGCTACTCGCCCTGCGGGCCACCAACTTTCTTCTCATCCCCCTCTCGACTTCGGGCGCCTCCGTGGAACGGACCCCCAAAATGGGAGCTCCAGTCGGCGGACTCCTTGAAGAAGCCTGGGGGGCCGATGGCTCGGAGTCTGAGGGAACATCGACCTGGGAGCCACCTGGATGGGTGCGCTGAGCTCATCTCCTCCAGTCTGGCCTTTTTTGCTGATCCGGAGGCCGCGGCACCTTTTATTTTGTGGGCCTTGAGGCCCCTGGCAAGCATCCGTGCCGCTTCGGCGTCCATTCCTGAAAAAAAAAAATCAAAAATTAGTAATGGGTAAAAAAAAAGAAGTGACACGTAAAAAAAAAAAAAAAAAAAAAGAGAGAAAGAAGGAGGACGGAAGAAAAAAGAGAAGAGAAAAGATGGAATACTCGCAGGATCCTGGGGGCTCAAGCCGATGTTGAACAAAAATTGCTCCCTCAGAAGGTTGGGAAGGGAAGGAGTGGAATAGTCAAGAAGCTTCCGGGCGGCCGAAAGTCATCCTCCCCCAGCTGGGAGCCCGACGGACAGAGTCCCTTAGAGAGCCCAAGGGGGCAGGCCCTGCCTCAAGGTCGGGCATTGGATGAAGAGGTATTTCCCCTTCCAGTTATGGATTGAAGAGGGAGCACCTTTCAGCAACCCCTTCTTGCCAAACTGGGGGGAGAAATACCACCAGTCCTTCATCGAAGAGTGATGCTTGAAAGTGTAGAAATGCCTAAACAAAGAAAGGGATGGCTGAACTTCGACTACGTGGCAAAGGAAAAGGAACCCTATTAAAAACCTAAAGGAATTCGGAGCAACTGAAGCTAAAGAGATATCTAAGAAGTGGAAAAGGATGATGACAAAGGGCAAAAGTGGAAGCCGGAGTCCGACGTGGAACACCTCCTGATACAGGCAGAAACGATCGGGTGGGGGAGTGCTGGCCCGTCGGAGGGGCCAGGAAGCTCCAGGTCATACTCCGAAGGAACCCCATACTAAACCCTTATCAGTAGGAGTTCATCCGGAGTCAGGGAGCAGAGAACGACACCCGATGCAAAAATGGGGCGAAGCTCATTTCAGAAGTGGTTCGTTTACAGAGTGGGGCTCCTGGGGGCTGAGGTGGAAGAACTTTCGGAATCGCTAGAGGCAGAGGTGTCGGAAGACATTTCAAATGATTTCAAACAAAGACCCTAAAGATCCGGAGAAATCAGATGGGACAAAGGATGAGAGGTTGCGGGAGACCAAATCAGGGAAATACGACAGAAGAAAATGGAGGAGAAAAGGCCCCTAAGTGGCAAGAAGAAAAATGAAGGTTCTGGGACTAACCTAGATCGCTCTGGAGGATGCAGAAGGGCGAGGACAGGGATGACTCGAAAGATGGCTAGGGCCAAAGAAGACGCCAAGGAGGGTCAGGGCTCTTGAAGAAAAGGCGGATACCGATAGAACTTTTAGGTGGAAAGGCGGGTTTAAATAGACCCTGGGATCCGGCGCCATAATGATCGCGAATCCCCCAGGCCGACCCGCGCTCGACGCATGTCCCACTCGCCTCGACAGGCGGCTAAAAGTGGCTGACAGCTGACGGAGCCATTACTGCATCGTACCTGGGCCAACGTACCAGTGGAAATTTCGAAGGATCCCTTCGAATCGCCCTGATTCAAAAAGACTCCAGCACGCGCGCATTTAATGCCAAAATATCTGGGGGCGATTGTGCACAGGATTGAGGGGATAACTTCGGCTGCGAAAATTTCTTGTACTTCTTCATTCGAAATTCGAACTCGGAAGTGGGAGACTGGTGTTGGGTATAAAATACCCCCCAATCGAAGTTCGTGATGAGAGTGACCCTCCGGGATCCAACCGACTTCGACCTCCGGCAACGTCTCTTCAAACCTCCCAGGTGGCTGAGCCTCCACCACACTCCCAAGTTTTGCCACGGACAGGACCCCGCAGCATCGACCGATTCTTCACAATGTCCGGACTCCTACGGGAGCCAAACTTCATCCCTGACCTTGATTGCAGGTGGACTTCGATCGGACTCCTACGAGAGCTAGATCTCGTCTCCAACTCCAGCTACAGGCAGGCTTCATCCGGAATCCTACGGGAGCCAGACTTCGTCCCCAACCTCAACTGCTGGAAGGCTTCACCCGGACTCCCATGGGAGTCGGGCTCCGTCTTCAGCCTCGACTGTGGGAAGACTTCGCCCAGACTCCTACAGGAGTCGAGCTCCGCCCACGACTTCACTTACGGGTAGACTCCATCCGGACTTTTACGGGAGCCGAACTTCATCCCTGACCTTGATTGCAGGTGGACTTCGACCGGACTCCTACGGGAGCCAGATCTCACCTCCGACTCCAGCTACAGGCAGGCTTCGTCCGGACTCCTACGGGATCCGGACTTCGTCCCCAACCTCAATTGCTGGAAGGCTTCACCTGGACTCCCATGGGAGCCGGGCTCCGTCCTCAGCCTCGACTGCGGGAAGAGTTCGCCCGGACTCCTACGGGAGCCGAGCTCCACCCATGACTTCACTTACGGGTAGACTCCATCCAAACTCCTACAGGAGCCGGACTTCATCCCTGACCTTGATTGCAGGTGGACTTCGACCGGATTCCTACGGGAGCCAGATCTCATCTCTGACTCCTGCTACAGGCAGGCTTCGCCTGGACTCCTACGGAAGCCGGACTTCATCCCCAACCTCAACACCTGGAAGGCTTCACCCAGACTCCTTGGGAGCCATGCTCCATCCTCAGCCTCGACTGTGGGAAGACTTCGCTCAGACTCCTACGGGAGTCGAGCTCCGCCCACGACTTCACTTACAGGTAGACTTCGTCCGGACTCCTACGGGAGTCAGACTTCGTCCCTGACCTTGATTGCAGGTGGACTTCGATCGGACTCCTACGGGAGCCAGATCTCGTCTTGACTTCAACCACAGGCAGACTTTGTCCGGACTCCTACGGGAGATGGACTCCGCCCATGACTCCATTGCAGGTAAACTTCATCCGGGCTCCTACGGGAGCCGGACTTCACCCTCAACTGCAATTGCAGGTAGACTCCGTCTGGACTCCTACGAGAGCCGGACTTCACACCTGATTTAAATTACAGGAAGACTCTACCCAAATCCTATGGGAATCGGGTCTCGTCCCCAACTCCGACTGCAAGAAGACTTCATCCGAACTCCTACGGGAGTCGGACTCCGAGCTCCTCTCAGACGGGTGGCTAGCAACCTCTCCCCGCCAGACACTCCAGTCGGACTTCGGCCGATAGGCCTGGGCCCACTGGTAGGCCGCATCAACAACCACGACCCTACTCCACCTCCTGCAACAGATTCCACACGGCTCCATCACTCCCTGACAGGCCGCAGTGATGGCCACGACACTGCTCCACCTCCTGCGATGGATTCCATGCGGCTCCATCACTCCCTGACA